>NW_018226088.1:2424-2736 GCF_001263595.1 Phalaenopsis equestris | reverse complement strand
TTCTGTCTGACCCTTCCTCACTTTTCTTTTTCAACCACTTATCATACTCTCTCTATCCCTTTCTCTTTTACCATCTCTGCCTTACCTCTCTACATATCCCTCTCCTTCTTTTCCCTCCCTCTATCTCTCCCCCACTCTTTACCTCTAATATCTCTCTCCTTCTCTTAACCTCCCTATCTCATCTCTCCCACCCCATCTCTCTCTCACCTAATATCCATCACTCGCTCCTGCTCTCTCTCATCTCTCCCACCCCATCTTTCTCCACTCTATACTAATCTCTCTCCCACCCCATCTCTCTCCACTCTATACTGA
>NW_018226088.1:0-2013 GCF_001263595.1 Phalaenopsis equestris | reverse complement strand
CCTCCCCACTTCTGCAATCTCTTTCACTCAATTTCTCCTCTTTTCTCTCTCCCATTCTTCTTCCCTTGTTTTCTTTCTTCTCTCATCTTCCACTCTTCCACTCTCACACTCTCTCCCATATCTCTCACTCTCTCTCCCCCTCCATCCTTTGTCCTTCCTTACATATCTCTCTATTCTCTCCACTCTCTCTTCTTTTTTTTGTATCATTTCTCCTTTCTCTTTCTATCTTCTCCTTATATCTCTCACTCCCACTCACTTTATCTCCTCTAGCTCTCTCACTCCATCTCTCATCTCTCATACTCTCTCTATAGCTTTCCCCCTTCTATCCCTCTTGCTCTATCTTTTGCACGGTCTCTCTCCACCTTCTAACCTTCTTGCTCTATCTTTTCATGGTCTCTCTCTCCCTCCCTCCCTCCCACCCTTCATAACACACTCCCATTATTCTCCCTCCCTCTCTCTCTCACTTTTCATCCTATTTTCCTAGCGATTTCACTCTCCCTCCATCGCAATCTCTAGCTCCTACGCTCACTTGCTTGCTCTCTCCCACTCTATTATATATATCTTTTAAGGTTTCTACCCTTTTTTTCAATTCTTTATCTCTATACCTAACTATCCCACCCTCCTTGCTTTCTCTCTCCCTCCTTCTCATTTTCTACTCTCTCAATTTCAATATCTCCCTCCCTCCCTCCTATCCTCACTTCATTCTGCCAATCTCTCTCTCCCCTCCCCATCTCTCTCCATTCCTATTTCAAACTCTCTCTCTCCTTATGCTTGCAATTCCTCTCTCTCTCATTCCCTCTTGCTCTATCTCTCTTCATCCCTTAGTCTCTTTTACTCCCTCTCTCCTTGTCTCTCACTCTCACTTACTTTTCATTCTTCTCTCTCCTTCTCTTGCTATTTTTTAAATTCCATCTCTCTCTCTCCCTTTCTCTATATCTCGCTTTTATCATTCCTTATCACTATCACATTCTTCTATCTCTCTGTCCTACTTAGACTTCTGTCCCTCTCCCTTATATTGTTCCTATAGCTCTCTCTTTTATCACATGCCCTCTTACCCATTCTTACAATCACTCCCTCTCTCTTTCTCTCTCATGATCTCCCTCCTCTAATTCTTCGTTTCTATCTGTCTCTCACTTCTCTTGTTGTCATCTCTCTCTTTACTCGCTCTCTCTTCTCTCTCTCTCACCTTTGCTCTCTCTCTCTCTTTGTTTCACTAACTTTGTCTCACTTTCTCACACACTAGTTTTCCTTTACTCACCTTTTCGCCCTCCCTCTCTTCCTCCCTTCATCTCCTTTATATTTCTTCCTCTCACCCTCTCACTGCCTTTCACTTATTTATGTCTTCCAGTATTTCTTCACTCCTTCCCTCCCTCTTCCCTTCTATCTTTGATAACTTCCTCACTCTCATGTTTTCCTTCTTTGTTATTCTCTCTTTTCTCTCATCTTTCAATTCCTCTCTTGCCTCTCTCACTCACTCCTTCTCACTCTTCTCCCCTCACTTACTCCCCTCTCTTTATCTCCAACCTCCTCCCCTCTCATTAATTCTTTATTGTTTTATCTCCTCTCTTTATGTATCTCTTCTCTCTTCTTGATCTATCTTCTTATTATATCCATCTCTCCCACTCCCTCTCCCTCCCTCCTCTCTCACTCTATGTCTCTTTATTCTTTCTATCTCTCTCCTTCCTTCACACCCTCTCTCCATCCCTTGCGAGCAATCTCTCATGTCCCTACCTTTGTTTCTAGCTCTCCCCCTTTCTCACTCACTTTACTCTCGCTCACTCTGACTATCTCTCTCCCTTCTATTTCCTCTCTCTTTCACACTTTTTATATTTTTTTTTTATCTCTTTTGTTTCTATGTTCCTTTCTCTTCCACCCTTTTCTGCACCCCTCTATTTCCCTCTCTTCCCTCCTTCCGACCCTACCACCCTCCTTGCCTCTAACTCTCTTGCCTCTTACCCTCTATCTCCCCCTTATTTTCATCTCTCTCTCTCTTGCATGCTCTTCATCTCTAAC
>NW_018226087.1:0-7030 GCF_001263595.1 Phalaenopsis equestris | reverse complement strand
AAGCAAACGAGTCGAACACGAACACACTTTTTGAATTTGAAATATAAACGAGTTGAACACGAGTTGTGTATGGTTTGCTCGTGTTTGGGTCGTTTACACCCCTATTTACATACATACTACACAATTCTATTCACAAACATGAAACACAACTTTTTGACATCACATCAAAAATATCATATTCATTAACTTTTTAAACATGAAATATACATTTTCATGCATAAGTTCTTAAAACCAGTGGTATAAATGTAAATATCAAACTTTATGTGCATGTAACTGCGTAAGAATTGTTGTATGCAAGCAAATTTCTCAATTATAACATAATAAGAGCTCGTATTATAAGTTAGGCACAAGTTGGAAATGCTAGGAGTTCTGATTAAGTGTGGGCATTCAGTTAATTTGGATTATTTGATTTATGAATTTATTAAAATTAATTAATTTTGGTCATAGAATTCAGAAAATTGAAGAGCCTAAATTGTTTTTTAAATTAAATTAAATTGATAAAAATGTAACTTGATTTTAGATGAATTGAAATGTGAGGGTTTAATAAGCAATTTAACTGTTGCACTTCGCTAATCAATCTGGAAGAGAATTAAATAATTTAATATAATTTATATTGTTGTATGAAGTAAATACTATTTAGATCAACTGTCATTTATTTATTTAGTTTTAATTATATGATATTTGAAAAGCTTGTTATAATTCAATTTTGATTTGATCGGTTTTCTAGGAGTAAAATTGGATTTAAGAAATAATTTTAAAAAAAGCTAAACTTCAATTATAATAAATTATCAATTAATATTTTGATAATTAAACCAACTCAGATGGATTAACTGAAAGTAAATTAACCAAATAAAAATTTTTTTGTTTAAAATATCATCGCTCGCTAGATGATGGATACAAGGATACAGCAGCGAAGTAACCTGCATTAATCAAACTAAGGGTCTATTTGGTGCAGCTTATAAGTGCAGATATCATTTTCAAAACGTCGTCTCGTCGTTTGGAAAACACGTTTCGGCAGCTTATCCGAAAACGCGGTTGGGTTTTTACGCTAAACACAGGCCGAGGGCTAAATCCACGGGCTGCCCACTGTTCGCGTTTCAGAATAAGCACAAGTTGCTCCAAGCACAATGTTTTGATTTTAGTGAACCGTTCACTATTTAGTTTCTCAAAAATTGAGGAAAAACGAGAAAAAAAAAAAGTTGAAGAAGAAAGATTGATTTGTCATCAATTGTATGAATCATCAACAATTGTTATCTTTTCTTGTTTATTTCGAGTCTCTTTAATGAATGCTTTTTAAAATCTTTTCTAAGTATTTGAGGTTGATTTTATTTAATTTTTAATTTTAATTTCCTTATATCTTATACTATCTAAGAATTTAAATTTATTATTCATTTAGATTTAGGCTTATCCGTATTTGCATGCTGATTTATTATTAGGGCTTATAAGATCTCACATAATATTTAGAAGAAGAAAGGGGGTGAGAGAAAAATATCATTTCTAGAGATTTCAGATATTTTCATTCAGTAACAATAACAACAAGCTCTTATCCCATTAATTGGTGTTGGCTACATTATTCCTTTTTCTCCTTTGTGTCCTATGGAGTTTTGTATTTTCATTTAATTCTAATAAATTATGAGTATTTTTATAAAAAAAAATGCTCTGTCTTTTTATGTCTACCTCTAGTTTTCTCAACATAAATCTAAAACATCTACCAGCCTTGATGGACCATTAGATAGTTGACGTTTAAAGCGACCAACCCATCTAAGACTGCTAAATTTATCTACCGCAAGAGCTATACGAGTCATCTCACGGATACATTTGTTTTAGATTTTATCTTTTAGTGTTAAGCCAATCATCCACCTAGACAATCTCAACCCAGCAACATTTATTTTAGTTTTATGTTTCTCTTTTATAGGCCAATATTTTATGCCATAAAACATTGCAGATTTCATTAGTATCTTATAAAATTTTCTATCACACAATAAACGTGATGAATTCCTCCTTTTCAACTTTCTAGCTAGAATTTTACTATAATAACATCTCCATGTATATCACCATGACTTAAAGCAATTTGCCGGACATATCTAAAACATTGACTCATTTTAAAGATTTGACTGCCACTAGATCGAACAGTTAAAAAAAATAATAATTAAAAAAAAATTATGAACTGTAGAAAGGAGGTATACCTTTGATTTGAGAGTAAAGATGTGTGAAACGATTTTGTTTCAAGAATAATCGAGAGGAGAGGAGGGATCACTTGACTCAGAATGCCCGCACACACAAGTGAAAAAAGAAATGAGGTTGATGTTAATTTGGTTTATTATGAATAACCAATTAATTTCTAATAGAGTACGACCATCAATTATTAATAAATTAATAACAATTCCTCAGCCTGATCATTGACCGTCGACTTTTGTCCCGGATGAGACCCATTGATTATGCTGTCAGAAACACCCCGACAGACAATGTACCATACATCTTTCAGCAGAACTTGCCTGATTTAAGTACACAACGCCCAACTCTTATGCATCTATCTATCTCACACTCAAATTATTATTTCTACAAAATCAGCACCCTATCTATGGATGAAATCATAGATTTTGGGAGCGATGAAAAGGATAAGTTGGGTGCTTTGTTTATAAAAATGAGAAAGTTTAGGTATGAGATGGATAAAATCATAACAATGGAGTGCTATGTATGTAAATTCTCCTAAAAAATAAAACCAAAAGTATTCAAAATTGCTTAATATCCATAATCTAATTCTTTTTCCTAATTAATATAATAAATTACAACTCAACAATGTTGGCCATGTAATTAATAGCATTATTGCAAGGTTCCCCATACATTAAAGATTCCTTGCCTCTTAACTTTTCTGCTCGGACAATGACATCGCTAAGCAAGACGAGAACATCCACGAAACTTCATCAACGAGAAAAGGACACCTCGCCCACCATCTTACACTCCTACCTCATGCTTTTTCTTTAATGATAAATTATAGAAGGATATATGTCACACAATTCTTTTATATTTACATATCTATCATCTAAAGTTTTATATTTACAATCATGCCACTTTGGGGTCATAGCTCTTAAAAATTTAGTTGTTTAGGGTTTATTATGATGTGATATTAAGAATTTATGTGTTTTGCATGTAAATATGAAATTTTGCTTGTTAGATATCTAAGGGCCCGTTTGGGGCAGCTTATAAGTGCGGGCGGTGATTTCAGAACGTCGTCTCACCATTTGGAAAACACATTTCGGCAACTTATCCGAAAACGCGGTTGGATTTTTACATTAGACGCAGGTTGCGGGTCGAACCCTGCAAGTCACCCGCGGCCACGTTTCAGGATAAGCTGTTTATCTGGATAAACACAAGCTGCCCTCAAACACACCCTAAATATATAAGAATAATGTGGAACGTAATTTATTGCAACAAAGGTAAAATTTTATGCAAAAAAGACATAATAAATTAAGAATAAATAATTTGTTGTAGTTAGAAAATTAGAAATCCATTTATATACTACTAGTTTATATGTACATCACTCTACTTTTACTATTATTTTCTCAATTGCTGTTAACTTTCTACATATTTATTATTTTTAATGTGAAATAATATTTAATAAAAAAAATGCATCCTATTACAGTTGTATATAAAATATAAATAGTTTTTCAATAATTTTCAGACTCACTTTGACACAAAGTAAATTTAATAACTTTTAAACCCATTCTGATATAAATTATATTAGAATATACTCGCACAATATTTTTTGAATTTCATTTAGATCTAAGTTATACTTGTAATGTAAAGCATTAAAATTTAATGTTTGTTGATATACCATAGAACAAGCTTCCATCATCCAACATGAATGGCGACGCATGACACGTGTCTTGAGATAATTTTTTCAAGCAATAAATATTCAAGCATCTACAAAAAGTCATCGGGTGCTCTGATTTTAAAAACTTATAGTCAAACTGATTAGCTCGACGAGACAAACACAATGATATCAAAATTGATCCAATCTTAACCAAATCGAGCCCCGAACAATCCATTAAACCACTTTTGGAAGTTTTTTGGACACATTTAGAAGGTTAAATGGATGTCAAATCTGGAGAGTTTATAGTCAAATTGAGCGTCTCGGTAAGAAAAATCCAACAAGTCCAAAATCACTCAATTCTGACATCATTAAAGAAGTCAAATGGTCATCGTACACCATTCGATTGAGGGAATCTCTTCTGGTCGTCTGATCAGAGTGGTTCAAATTTCATCATTAATTGCAGTCGGGGCTCTATAAATGGCGCCCCGCCCCTCTCTTGAGGTGGAAAGAGAGTTTGAAGCTTTGAGAAGGAACTGAGTCCAACATCACTTCTACCACCGTTGACCACCGTCAACTATCATCAACCACCACTTATCGACCCTCACTTGTCATCAACGACCTTCGGCTCTTCTTTGCGACAAGATCCTTCGCGCATCGACATTGTAACTCAGAAGACTTTGTACCTCTTTCCCACTTGTGGGACAATGTGTCTCTGTATGCATCAACTTATAGTGAATTTTTACAATTGGGTCATGCCCCGTAGGTTATTCCCTTTTTGAGTTTTCCAAATAAAAACTTTTAGAATTTCAGCTGGTTCTTTATTTCACATAAGTGTGTGTTGAATGTTTGTACAATGTTAAGATGATAATTTATTATCCACCATCGCAAATTTTCTAGCACGCATTAATTTGACACCGTTTGTGGGAAAAAAGTAGTTCCATCACTAAAGTACTTGAGAGATTTGATGTATAGCCAACAAACACAACACTCACAATAATGTAGCATTGCACTCTAACACCCATCATTCTAGAAGAAAGTCACAGAGCCAAAGGCTTCAGACCTTTACATCATTCCACTTTGAAAGGTTTCATCCCACTAACGAAGGTGCCTCGCACTCTTGTATGGAAGACCCAGTACGCAAGATGGATGCATCTCAGCTGAAGATTCTACAACTCCTACGCAGAGAGCGACAACTGAAATCTAATGGAGCTTACTTACCACTAGTTCAACATTCAACAGGACATACCCACTCACTGGGTTCTCTCCTAGTGATGAAACCATTCCCCTGCCGAGACGAGATGTTGATCTCCTCAACATTACAGGTGCACTCATTTGTCTCATGCAGCTCACATTGCACTGCCCCAGCTTATTGTTATTGCTGCTGATATCATTTGTGATGAGCTACGACGTCTGTTTCGGGAAGAGTTCCCTCTGAATAAAAGGGATTGCTTCCTCGCTCTTTGTAATTCCATGAATCATATCCTTTGGGTGACATGATTCTCCTACACCCTATCTCAATGGGTTTCAAACTCCCTAATTGATGCCTACAAAAAAGTAACTGACCCATATGAGCACGTCGACCATTATTAAAATATCATGCATATTTATCATGTCTCTAATGTGCTTCTCTGTCAAGTGTTCTCTGTGACTCTCGAAGGCCAAGCTCGCACATGGTTTCGCTCCCTCCACGGGGTCATCATCAACATCTTCAATGAGCTTTTCTTACTGTTCGTAGAGCAGTTCATAGTAAATAGAAGGATCACCAAAGATTTTTGGGGTGGATCCGGAGTTACTGAGAAGAGTCTTTCTTAGAGGACTCCGCCTAGGATCTTTCTACTCATCACTGATGCAGGTGACAGTGCACTCTTACACCAATCTTTTTTATCATGTTGAAGCTCAAGTATCTACAGATGATGTCATTAGTGCACACAAGGAACAATTTGATTGATTGGAGAGCAAATACAAGAACAAAGTCGGGGATACCAATCAGATCTCACAATGAAAAATGTTTGGACCACATGAGAATTGTGAGACTCAATTAGAAAAAGAATACACGTCACTCAATATGTCACATGTCAATATTCTAATGGCCGTTAAAAAATCTAGTTGGTGGAGATCATCTCAATATTATCATTTTCACCAAGAGAAAGAGCATTCAACATAAAAATATTTTCAATGAAAGGAAGAAATTGAACGTCTGATACACCAATGTCACTTGGGTCATTACTTACAAAAATGAGATGATGGGAACTAGAAGAAAATCATCGGGGTTATCGAATGAGAAGTACAACTTCAAGTAATCTTTTTTTAAGAAAAAGATTAGTATATAAACTTCTAATTTTATTCTAGCAAAAATTTTCATGTGCTTTAAACTATCATTCATTGAAGTTTTCTTATTTTCACATGAAATATTTTTTTATGTAGAAAGCCCCCTTGAGGAAAAGCGACTGACAAGATCTCCATTAACACCTCTCGAAGTCGAGCCTAAGAGTCAAGACTCAATGGGAAGATACGGTACCCCTATAAGTCGAGCCCAAGAGGCAAGACTCGATGGGAAGCTACTAAGCCCCTAGAAGTTGAGCCTAAGAAACAAGACTCTATGGGAAGATACAGTATCCCTAGAAGTCGAGCCCAAAAGACAAGACTCAATGAGAAGCTACCATGCCCTTAGAAGTCTAGCCCAAGAAGCAAGACTCAATAGAAAGATACGGTACCCCTAGAAGTCAAGCCTAAGAGGCAAGGCTCAATGATAAGCTACCATGCCCATAGAAGTCCAACCCAATAGGCAAGAATCGATGGGAAGATACAGTACCTCCGGAAGTCAAGCTCAAGAGACAAGACATAATTGGAATATACCATGACATTAGTAGTCTAGCCCATGAGGCAATACTTGATGGGAAGATACAGTGTCTCTGAAAGTCGAGCCTAAGATGAAAGACTCAATGGGAAGCTACCATGCCCCTGGAAGTCAAGCCTGAGAGAAAATACTTGATAGAAACATTTACTATCCCTAGATGTCAAGCCCAGGAGGCAAGATGCGATGAGAAGCTACCATGCCTTTAGAAGACGAGCCTAAGAGGAAATTCTTGATGGGAAGGTAGTAGTGGACAGGATCCTTACTAGAAAGACTACGAGAGACCAAGTGATTGACATGGTCTCAACTTAAAGAACTCAGAAGACTACAAGCCTGTTGACCTCACTTTTGGTTGAGGTCTA
>NW_018226086.1:0-209 GCF_001263595.1 Phalaenopsis equestris | reverse complement strand
TTGGATTTCAATACAAATATTTTGTTTTTGTTTAAACTCCATGAATTCTGAGTAGTTCCCTTCCTTTCTTCTTGCATATGGGACTTAATCTTGGGGGATGAGAATGATTTAAAGATTTCTTTTTACTCTTAAAAATTATATTGGTTTTTTCATTGAATCTTCATTTACTTAACGAATTGGCCACTTGTGAGGTTAAAATCCGTTGAGAA
>NW_018226085.1:3799-9249 GCF_001263595.1 Phalaenopsis equestris | reverse complement strand
CATACCTTAGGTAAGAGTCTATTCACCTAATCCTCGAATGCACAATGAAACTAGACACTTGACCCTAATTCACAAACTGATTAAAACACTAGACATGATGCACCGAGACGTGACCCATGCTTTCTTAATTAAATCAACAGTGAAATTCCCATGATGACTTAACCTACAATAAAACCCAGTACACCGGGATTTGAGCTTGAATATTACACTCAAATCCTCCTGGCAATTGGGGAAATTTCTTAACGCCGCATATGAATCATCGGACTATGATAAGTCTAGGGTCTAGGTGGCGAGGGCAATGCCGACATTGCTTATGTGTGCTTAAACGAGGGATACGAGGTTAGATTATTAGAATAGTATCTCCTACCTCAAGGATCTTCAATAAGGGAGAGGAAAAGATCCATGATACTATTCGCCGATTCTTGGTGGGATCGTTGCCCCGACACTCTTAGGTTGTCAGTAGTTCTAGCACGATTAGAGTGACTAGCCTGTGGACTGTACCACTTTACAAAATATTTACAAAAATAAAATAAAAATTTCTTTTGCATGTTAAAAAGAACTCTACATAAAAAAAAGACTTGAACAACTTGTGCATGAAAACCTTTCTATGAAAATTTATAAAAGTCCATGGTTAGTCATTTGGATCGAGGTTAAGGACTGCCTTCTGTAGATTGTCGGGTTGGCAACTCTTACCCAAGGTCGGGAAGCACACAGTCCAGCTCTGAGCCCCCACTTTTACCAATGTCTTACACCCAGTCCGGATCTTTCATATGTGGCTAATGGTTTCTTTTGCTTGTGATTTTTACAACTCATTTTTCTGATTTTCGCGTTGGGTTTTCTCGTATTGTTTAATTTTCTTGCAAATTTATTTAAATCTCCTGCAAATCATGTTATGCTCGCAACATTAATAACACAACAGTAGCAGATGCCCAGATACGCTTTTACAGTTTATCTACAGCATGTTACTTTAATGCATTTTACATTTCAAGTACATTTTATTTACCTGCGATTTGTTTATTCTCCATGCAAAACCAAAATTAAAACAATACAAAACCAAACACTACACCAAAACTGAGAAGCACAAATCATCAATCTCAAACACTTAAACCCTGGAGCCGTCGCTACAACAGGAATTTGGAGCCAACTTTGTGGGCAGCACGGCGAGGAATTCAGACCGAGCAGCAAGAGGATCTTTTTCGACATTATCCCTTCCTAGCATAATAACAACCCATAGGACTTTGAGGTAGCTCGCCTAGCGCGACATAAATCCTCACTCCTTTTTTAGGCTCCTGTACAACCATGTTGTGCAGCGTAAGTCCTAACTCGCCTTAGGTTCCGAGGTTGTCGTGTGACACAACGTAAACCCTCTTATTTCCGCGGGTTATTTGCATAATCGGGTATTATGCAAATGTAAGTCCCAAATAATAAAATTGGCAGGATTAAACACTTAATTAACATTGTCTCCAAAAATATAGCCACACAGTAGGATAGTTTGGGAAGTCATTGAGAGTTCTCCTCAAGATCTAGGACATGCTCTACATTTTCTTTTCTTTGAACTCCTGAAATAACTGTTCCTACTTGAGCCACTCCTACTTATTTTTTTTCCACGTCCTACCGTGAAAACCTAAACCTTGAAATCTTGAAGACTAGAACCACTGATCATTATTGAGAGTTTTCTCAAGTGACTTCAATCATTTGAGATGTAATTAACTATAGGGGTTTGCCTTTATAGGGAACTTGGAGCCCAGGTAAAATAAACCCTATTTAATCTTTGTATTAAATAGGGGAATTTGTCGGTCATATATAAAAGGTTCGCAGACTAAACGGATGTCTCAAATCTTTTAGTTTGCAGGATTGGGTCTATCGCCGAGGTCTACACTTTTCTTTCGGGAGGGTGTAGTATTCGCGGTATCAGGCACGATTATGCAAACTATTGGACGAATGAGATCCATTTGGTCTCATTTTTCAAAAATTAAAACATACTACTTTCAAAACCCAAAGTATATATCTTTTATATTTAAATTAAATCTCAAAAATTATTTTCATATATCATATTTTTCAAATAAATCTAATCAATCGAAAAAGTTGACCGACATACACGGGTATATCTCAATCTCACAATTTTCAAATTTTTTGAAGAGTAAACCATATCCAGAAGTCAATTTTAGGTATCTCAAAATTATGTTCATTGCTTCCAAATGATCTTCACTTGGATTATTCATAAGTCGGTTTACTACACTGAATAAGTATACAATATCAAGTTTTAAAAATGATAGTTACATTAGCTTACCCACAAATCTTTAATATATTCCTTTGTCGACCATACTACTTTCTTCACATTTCCTCAGCTTATTGTTAGGATCCAAAGGTGTTTCAACAACAAACATGCATTTTCACTTAACAGGTCTAAGATGTACTTCCTTTGGAATATGACAAGTACGTCCTTAGATCGAGCCACCTCCATTCGCAGAAATATTGAAGAGTCCCGATATTCTTGATCTCAAATTCTATTGAAAGCCTCTTCTTAAGTTTGATAATTTCCTCTAAATCATCACCTATCAAATAATATCATATATAGATAGTATGAGAATGGTAATTTTGCCCTTAATAATGGATTTAACAAACAGTGTATGATCAACTTGACATCAATGATATTTGTTTGTAATTATGGTTTTGGCAAACCTGTCAAAACAAGTATGATAAGATTGCTTCAAACCATATAAGAACTTCATCTAAAAAATCAATTGCAGTTCAATCTATTTTCCAAGCCCGAATATATAATCATCTTATCAAGGTCCTCCTTCAAGAATCATTTTTCACATCAAGTTGGTATAAAAATCCATTTTGATTCACTGCAAGAGAGAGTAGAACCCAAGCAATATTAAGCTTAACAATAGCAGCAAAGGTTTCCTGATAGTCAATCCTATATAACTGCGTGAAGCCCCTTACTACCAATCAGAATTTGAATCACTCTACACTGCTATCTCCTTAATATTTGGTCATAAATATCTATTTGTAGCCTATATGTCTTTTTCATGAGGTAAGTTTATAAATGTCCTTGTGCTACTATTTTTTAGAGCCCGAATTTCTTCATCAATTGTTTGTTTCTATGTTGAAATCTTTAAAGCCACTTGGAATTGGATAATATGTGCAATGTCGAACACCTTTCTAGTGTGCAACACGTTGATTGATGATTATGATTCTCAGATAAAGACTTGGTATAATAGAGTCATAATAAAAGAATCCATACCATTATGATTCTCAGATGTATAAGGACTTTGTTGTGATTCTTAACAGTCTTGGGTTTGCATAATGTCCTCGACATGCTCGATGTTCCTTCTAGTAAAAATACAAAATTCTTGATTATTCGGATCAAGTTGAGTGGACTAGAGGCAATTGGAACTGTTTTAGAGACATTTGAATATTCAAGTGGGGTTGGTTGAGTGATAGGATTTGGATCAATTAGTAAAGTGGTGGGATTTGATTCAGTTGAAAGAAAAATGTCCCGAGTATTTTGAAGAAGGTTCCAAATATGACATTACCTTGAGTTCTTTCCCTGAATTTTGGATTTGGGAAAGCATACTTGTTCCTCAAAGAATTTGACATCATGGAATTGTATATTTTCCTAACAATTGGAGAGGAGCATTTTAATCCTTTTATTAGAGAAGTACCCCAGGAAGATGCATCTGAGAGACTCCAGATCCAATTTTTTGTAGTGTTGTTGAATGTGAAAAAAGGTGGAACAACCAAATACCTTCAATGGGTCAAAAGTAAACAAGCCGACATGTAGATAGGATTCCATGAGAATATTGCGAGAAATTTAAAATTTTAGGACTCAATTAGACATCCTAACGAGATATTTGGTTGTGAGTATGGATTTCCCACAAAGTGTTTAGGAGTGTGACTAGAGAACATAATAGCACGGGTTAACTCAAATAAATATCTATTTTTCCTCTCAACGTCCCCATTTTGTTGAGTAGCAAAACAATAACTCTATATGAATGATATCATGCTTCGAAAGATAAAGATCAATAATTGAACTAAAATATTCCTTAATATTATCTATTTTAAGAGTTTGAGTTTTGCTTTGGAATTGTGTGAAGATCATGAAATGAAATGATTGAAATATAGTGGTTGTTTCAGATTTTTCTTTCATAAGGAATGTTCATGTTGTTCTTGTGTGAGCACCTGTGAATGATTTAAACCATTGTGCCTTATTCATATTGCTTACTTGTGAGGGTCCTCAGATATAACCGTGAATTACATAAAATTATTATGAAGACTTCTATTACAATTTGGAATATACGTGAGGGTCTAGAAATATCACTGTGAGTTATAGCAAAAAAAATGTGAAAGCTTACATTTCAGTTTAAAGTATCCATGTCTAATATGTTTTATAATTTGGCCAGTTTCACATTGATAGAGATGACTCTTTTTATTGGTAAATAAATGTGAAAATGTGTTTTCAATATATGCAAAAATTGAATGATTAAGACGATAATGATTTAACATGACTTCAACTTCAACTAAAATACAATTAAAATTTAAAACTAGATCGATAGAATTTAAACTAGACTCATAAATACAACTTGACGGATGAAGTTATTTTCTTTGAGAAAATATATATCATAATTCATCTCATCACTGATAATGACCTTCTCCAAATTCATACTTAAAATCACAAAGATTAGAATAAAATTTAGTTATATATTTTAAATCACCAGTAAGTTTGCCGATTGAGAGTTAATAGCAGTCCAATTTCGGAAAATAACAAATAGAGTAAAAGTAAATATCATTTGTATTGTACAAATCCACTTTCGGCTATTAGTGATATGAACCATCAGCTATTCAGGCTGAAGAGTGGCTAGTATATGGGTTGTAGTTTTTTAAGTTGTTGATGTCTCCCGACATATGATCTGGTGCTCTGGAGTCAACTACCAAGATTTTGGTGTATTATTTTGGATAATAAGAGCATGATATAAAATACCTTAGTATGCTAATAGATTGGTAGGTTGCTCGGCAAAAGTTTGTGATACTTGTCTTGAACTAGAACTATGACCAAACATTTTTTGTAGTATCTCAATTTGCTCTTTGGTGACGGGTTGATTTCTGCATTATGGTTAATTATGGCAGCAGCATCTGCATGGTTCTCCATACCATATCTTTCTTTAGATGACTTTCAATTCCTATGTTTGCAATGTAATTTCTAGCATGTTTCCTTCGTATGACTAGATTATTACAATGGCTGCACCACAATTGTCCTTTCCTAGGCTTATTTTTCTTGGATGAATTGTGAGTGTAGATGGCTAATCCTTCAACAGATAGTGTAGTGTGGTTGTTTGTTATCATCAACTTATTTTTGCTCTCCTCCCTTCAAACTTTTGCAAATGCTTCCCAAATAGTGGGAATGAGTTTAATTCACATGATTCCCCCCCCCCCCCCACCTCCCG
>NW_018226085.1:0-3788 GCF_001263595.1 Phalaenopsis equestris | reverse complement strand
CCTACACACTTCATCCCACACACTTCATCTAGGTCTTTTATTGAGACCATTGAGAAACTTGATGATCATTTTGTGTTTCGTAATCTTCCTATATAATGCAAAAGCATCAAAGAATTCCCAAAAATAACCCTCATACATGTCCAATTGCAGCCAATAGCTTGTGAGAATATTGAAATATTGAGTAATACTCAATTCTCATTATCGTCGATCATGTAGTATGGTATCAATTTCAAATAACTCTAAGGAGTTATCAACACTAGAGTAGGTTTCAAGTGCAATCTCACATATCTCCTTGGTTGTCCTATAGAGCATGATATTCTATCCAACTTTTGTGATCAAGTAATTTATTACCGATGACATAACTATATGATCCATAGTCACCAAGGCCCGATATTTGACATTTGTCATTTCTAGAGCCAAGACTTCACTTATGAGATGTACATGATTTCCTCTGCCACACGCGTATATGGAGACTGACAATAACCATTGAAAAATTTACATTGCGGTTTATGGTTCGTGACAAACTAAGAAGCATTATTAGGCACGATATGGACTGACAATATAAACTCGAATTTGGAGTTGACTTCCACGGAAGTTAATTCTGAGGTCAAGCCGTATTTCATAATGATAAGAGTATGAAGCATAACATAATTAAGACCCTACGGCTCGAATGAAAATGAGGGGGGAACATGCTTCCTTACAACATTAACAAACAAGAGAGGAGGTGAAGCAGAGTCGAGCATGTTCGAACAAAGGTGAACATTAAATGATCTTCGATCTATTAGAATCAAAAGGAGGTTGTAGCCACTTCTGAGTGACAAACAAAGGCAATAAAGCAAAAAACTGAGCATTATTTATGTTTCAACGGGTTGAACATCGAAGGAGGAAACCCTCGAGAGGTGTGGTTGATCCAAGCATGAGAGTCTCACATGTAAAAGAGGTGATATTTTGCTATTGGAATATAATGAATACAGAAGGCAACGCGGTCGGTAACGAGGAGAGGAAGAATCATATGTCAAGTGGGTTGAGCGACAACAGTAAATTACATTATATGCGGCTTGGGTGGATGAGGCGAGCTGGGACACCGCTCGTGGAAAAAAGTCTCTGTACGCAAAGTGTTGAAGGTTGCGCTCGGGACAAACCGAGTTGCGAGAGCGAACAGAGGAGGCTTCGAGATCTTAGGTGCGAGAGAACGGTGGCTTTCATACCATGAAAAATCTGAAAGATTTTCTTTATCCCACACACTAATGAATTACACCCTACTATATGTGATAGAGTGGTTGGCATACCAATCGACAAAATAAGAAACTAGCATGCCTTTAAAATAGGAATCCCACAAAATTTGTCACAAAAAAACAAAAAATATCCAATAAAGAAAAGGAAGTAAATATTTAAATATATTTTAAATAAATGAAAAAACGGCTAGACAGATGTCTAAGGGAAATTTAGTTATTTTATTAGTTATTATTGTAGGGTATAATTATAATTTATTACGCTTATGTTGTTGATCATATGTGATCGTTGTCTTGAATCTTAAGATTGAGGTTTGGAAGAGATCATCTACCTCTCAAATTGTAGTAGCTTATTCTTTATAAATGTGAGTTATGTTGTTTGGTGTTATTGAAATAAAATATTTAATTGCCATATTTTTTTATGAAAACATCTCATGGTTCACATCAAATTGATATCAAAGCATTCGATTTTGGGAAGTTAGATGGATCATAATACAATCAATGCCGTGATCAAATATGATCAAATATCGCGCGATTGGAGCTAGCTGTGAAGACCAATAGGATCGTGGCATTTAAGTGCCACTCCCATGACCAAATATCAGCAAGTGTGCTCTAATCATAAACATCGATTCGAGCAAGCTGGGAGCCAAGAGATTGCGGCGTACAAGAACCCTCGTGATACAGTCACGATTTGACCTAGCTGGGAAGCCAACAAGCCAACAACGGGATCGCATACAAGAACCGAACCTTGCAATATAATCGCGGCTCAAGCTTGTTGGAAAGAGCCAATGATGGAATTGCGACATGCAAAAGTTCCATCTTTGTCATCGAAAACCTTCCTGAGAGTAATAGAGGCCATCAAAAGAGATGCTTTGGAGGAGAAATTAGAGGGAGAGTTGAGCCAAATTAAATATGGAATGGATTAGTGTTTCTCATCCATGCATGGTCAGTTCTAGCCCATGAAGGGGGATTCACGGCCCTAGAAGAAATGATGATCATAGAGTTTCACGCAAATCGGTTGTTGGCCGCAATGGGATCGAGCGACGTCGTTTGGAGGGCAAGCGAGCGGAGGCAATCTGAAAGATTTTTGATGCCCTGATGAAGCGTCGCTGCTTCAGGCGGATCTGGAGCCACGGGATTTAACGATGGCGTCCAGAGTAGCAGCAAGCGGTAAAAATAAGAAGGATTTGTGCGGCATCAAGGCAATGTTGTTTCCCTAAACGTTCTTGAGCATACAATAATCCAGAGACCGGAGGTTTCTTCCAAAAGTGTGCACCCATACCACCACCCCCAAGTACATAAAGACCGATTATGAGAGGGATCTGAGAGATGTTGGACATCGGGATCATACAGCCTAGTGTGAGTTGCTTCTCTATCCCGGTCTCATTAGTAAAGAAAGGAAGGAAATTGGCATTTTTGTATGGATTACCAGGCAGTGAATAAAAAAATGGTACCTAACAAATTTCTTATCTCGATGACCAATGAACTACTGGACAAGTTGTGTGGAGTTGCAATGTCCTCTAAGATTAATTTGAAGTCAGGGTAACAAGTTCAGAAGTTGTTGAAAAATGTGCACAAAATTATATTTCAAACTCATGAGGGTCGCTATGAATTTCTCATTAAATGGAAAGCATTGTCAAATGAGGACCACACGTAGGAGTCAAATGATTTGATCTAATAACAGTTTATTTTCTTCTATCTTGAGAACAATGTGTCTTTTTAGAGTGGATATTTTATACCGGAACCTAAGGGTAATTTAGTCGTTTTATGAGCTATTTTTGTGAGGTAAAAATAGGGCATATGATGTTTAGGGTTGGGGATACTATGTAATTGTTGTCTTGAATCTTAAGGTTCGAGTTAGGGTTAGGGAGAGACTGTCTACCCCTCAAATTGTAAGTATTAGGGTTAGCTTAGGAGAAATCTCCTACCTCTCAAATTGTAGGTGCTTAGGCTTTATGTATTTGAGTTGTGTTGTTTGGTGTCAATAAAATATTTGATTGCCCTAATTTCTGTGGAAAAATCCTCTGGTTCGCATCAATAGCTTCCTTCATAATCGACTACTTACATAATTCCACAACTAATTTTACAAAAAAAAAATTTATAGTCAACTTAAATCAACCCTAAATCACAAGTTAATATACTTCCTCTTTTTTTCTCCGAAGTTCTTAAAATTGTTAATAAAGAATGATTACAAGCATAACTTCAATTCTTATTATTGAAAAGTTGATACCAAACATGATTATAAGAAAAAGGTCAAAAAGTTGTGGTAGTCTCCATAATTAAAACACCACTAAACCAATCTAACAAATACTAAAAGTTTAGGGGAACTTTGGTCGGCAGAAAAATAATGCAATTCAAAAAAAAAAAAAATGTAATGTTGGAGTAATGTATTGTATTTAAAATACTTTGGAGTTGTTTGGATCATTGTTCATTGTAAAATAATCGGAAGCTTATGCTTTTTTTTGTTTAGTACGAAGTCAAATAAAAACAATGTATTTCAATGTAAAAATTAATATGAGTTGCAACGGCGGCCGACAACATGCAAAAAGGAGAGGG
>NW_018226084.1:0-936 GCF_001263595.1 Phalaenopsis equestris | reverse complement strand
TCATTCTACAATAGCAAAACAAGTCTTCACCAGTTTAATTTTTCTAGTTTAAACAACCCATAGGACTTTGAGAAGCTCGCCTAGCGCGACGTAATTCCTCACCCTCTTTAGGCCCCTGCACAACCATGTTGTATAGCGTAAGTACTAACTCGCCTTAGATTCTGAGGTTGTCGTCCAGAACGACGTAAAACTTTTTACCTCTGCGGGCTATTTGCATAACCAGTTATTATGCAAATATAAGTCCTAAATAATAAAATTGACAGGATTCAACATTCTAATAAAATTCTCTAAAACACAGTCACACAATAGAATAGTTTGAGAGATCACTGAAGATTCCCCTCTGGATCTGTGACATCCCCTATCATTTACTTCCTCTATCATTTACTTCCTTTGAATTCCTGAAAGGATTGTTCTTACTTGAGTCATTCCCACTTGTATTTTTCCACGTCCTACCTTGAAAACCCGAACTTTGAATTCTTGAAGACTACAACCACTGATCATTATCGAGAGTTTTCTCAAGTGACTCCCGTCACTTGGGATATAATTAACTATAAGGGTTTGCCTCTATAGGGAACTTGGAACCCAGGTAAAATAAATTCTATTTAATCTTTGTATTAAATAGAGAAATTTGTCGGTCACATATAAAAAGTTCGCAGACCAAATGGATGTCACGAATCTCTTAGTTTGCAGGATTGGGCCTATTATCGGAATCTACATTTTTTTTCTCTTGAAATGTGTAGTATTCAGGGTGTCAGACACAATTATGCAAATTATTGGACTAATGAGATCCATTCGATCTCATTTTTTAAAAAAAATTAAAACACTACTTTCATAATCTAAACTATATACCTTTTACCTTATATATATTTAAATTAAATTTTTCACATCGAAAAGTTGGCTGACAATCTCCTTTAATTAGGTTGTCTAATATTAAAA
>NW_018226083.1:0-364 GCF_001263595.1 Phalaenopsis equestris | reverse complement strand
ATTAAAATTATTAATTAAAAAATAGAATAAAATATTTTAAATCATATTTAAATGAAGTTGTAATATAAAGGAAAAATGTAAATATAGTTTTTACCCTTGATATCTTGTGGCTGTGTGATTAGGGTTGTCATAATGGTTCTTTATTTGCGAATAGCTCGTATTCAGCTCGCCGAGCAAACAAATCGAACACAAGCAATTTTTTTGTGTTTGAAACATAAACAAGATGAACAAGAACAATGATATTTTTTAACGAACGGAACACGAGCTGAGCTCGAGCTCGCTCGTGTTCAGCTCATTTACACCCCTAGTTTCTCCTATCTACTTATCTTGTAATAAAATCTATTTATCAAGAAAGATAATATTT
>NW_018226082.1:23933-25094 GCF_001263595.1 Phalaenopsis equestris | reverse complement strand
TTTGCGAAGCTTGTCACTATTGAGCAAGGAACTACCTCTAGAGCTTCACTCTGCTAAAGTTTGGAGACACAGATTTTTTTAAATGCTTGAGTGTTGGGGGTCTATTTTATGGTGATCGAACGTTTTGCATCATTGTCGATCGTTTTACGTGTTTTGTATCGATCGAACAACTTGCATCGTTGTGTTTTTGGTATCGATGTCGGACCCACATCTTACACTCATCTAGTCTTGGTCACATGGATGGAACTACTTCTTGGATGGAGTAACCCTGATGCTAAGCTTATTAATCAGAACTTGTCACTGCTTTCGCAAGGTAAACCGTCGAGCCTCGATTCTAGGTGATTTGCTTGGTACCCCTCACAAAGCTTATCACCGCTGGGTAGGGAACCACCTCCAGAAGTATTCCAACAAAGTTTAAAGATAGTTTTACGATGTGAGAGCCTTGGAGGCTATTTCATCTTACATTTTGTTGACTGAACGTCTTGGTGTCGTTGTCGGATTTACTACTCGGGTTCAAGTTCCCCGAGTGTTGGCTAAACATTTGAGATACATGAACTCCCCAAGTTCCCCGATTGTTCTTCAAACCTGGGGTTACATATTAAATAGCCAACTCACATTTTAAGATTTCTCCAAGAAAAAAAATACAAGTTTTTTTTTTGGAAATGAAAACCTCCTTTTCTATTATCTTTCAAGTGTTGATACAAGAAATTGTTAAGAAAATAATTATTTGAAATCATCTCTGCTCAACAACGCTTGAGTGACTCCCTTGCCAGTAGGGGTGTAAACGAGTCGAACACAAGCGAGGAATATAAAAAGTGTTGCCGCCGTAGGTAGGGGTGTAAAGGAACTTAGCGAGCGAGCTTCGGCTCGTTTGCTTAACGAGCCTAACACGAGCTATTCAAGAACAAAGAGTCATTTTAACAACCCTAATCATGTAGCCATAAGACAATAAGGGTTTGAGCAAGATTTAAAAATTATTATTTATATTAAAACATCATTTGGATCTAATTTAATAATTTTTATTCTATTTTCTTAATCAATATTTTAATTGGTTATAAATCTTTATAGCCATGTAGTCAATTAAATTTTTTTAAATACTACTTTATATATATATATATATATATATATATAAACTTGATGAGTAGTATTTCGAGCCAAAAC
>NW_018226082.1:1226-11347 GCF_001263595.1 Phalaenopsis equestris | reverse complement strand
GACATGTTGAGATAGAGAGAGTGAAGAGAGGTGGGCAAGCAAGAGCAACAGAGAGAGTGGGAGATAGATAAAGGGAGAAAGAGAGAGTGATAAAGAGAAGAGTGAAAGAGAAGAGAAGAGAGAGAATGAGAATAAAGAGTGGGAGAGAGGAGGAGAGTGAGGTAAGAGAGACAGTAAGAGTGAGAGGAATAGATAGTGAGGTAAAGAGAGTAATAGAGAGATTGAACAAGAAAGAGAAAGTGAGAGTGAACAAGAGAGGGGGAAGTTAGAGAGGGAGAGAAAGAGAGGCCATATACCTTCAAGTCTCTCACACTTTTTTTGAGAGTGAGAGAGTTGGAAAAGAGAGCAGTAAAGGGAGAGAGAAAAGAGCAAGAAAGAGAAAGAGAGAAGAGAAATAGAGAGAAAGGGAGGGAAGTGGGAGGGTGGGAGAAAATGAGCAAATGAGATAGAACATGAAGGAGAAAAAGTGAGAGAGTAATGGACCATTGTCTCTCTTTCCTCATTGTCTCACTTTCCCTCTCTTTCTTTATCTCTCTCATCCTTCTCAACCCTCATTTCCCCTCCCTCCTTGTAACTCTCTGTCATTATCTATCTCTCCATCCTTTACTCACTTTTAGCCTCCCTTCAAAACTCTCACCATCACCCTTTCTCTCTCTCACTCTCTCACTCTCTCTCTCTTACACACTCCGTGTCTCTCTATCCTTTTCAACCTCCCCACATTTTTTCTTACTTCTTTCTTTCTCTTTATCTCTATGTTAAAGGGAGTAAAAGAAAGTAATGGACCATGACAGAGGGAGAAAGAGGCAATGAGTGAGTAAAGGTGGGAGAGGTAACAAGAGCGTAAGAGAAAGATGGGAGATAGTTTGAGAAAGAGTGAGGGAGCTAACTTCCAATCCATCACTCCACACATAAGTTATGTCTCATTGGATTGAGAGAATGAAGATAGAGAGAGAGGAAAAAGTTAGTAAGGGAGGGTTGTAAAATGTGACCTAGAAGTAGACATGTTGAGATAGAGAGAGTGAAGAGAGGTGGGCAAGCAAGGAAACAGAGAGAGTGGGAGATAGATAAAGGGAGAAAGAGAGAGCAATAAAGACAAGAGTGAAAGAAAGAGAAGAGAGAGAATGAGAACAAAGAGCGAGAGAGAGATGGAGAGTGAGGTATGAGAGAAAGTAAAAGAGAGAGGCATAGAGAGGTAAAGAGAGTAATAGAGAGATTGAACAATAAAGAGAAAGTGAGAGTGAATAAGAGGGGAGGAGTTAGAGAGGGGGAAGAGGTCGTATACCTTCAACTCTCTCACACTTCTATTGAGAGTGAGAGAGAGTTGGGAAAGTGAGAGCAATGGAGGGAGAGAGAAAAGAGCAAGAAAGAGAAAGAGAGAAGAGAAAGAAAGAGAAAGGGAGGGGAGAGGGAGGGTAAGAGAAAATGAACAAATGAGATAGAACATGAAGGAGAGAAAGTGAGAGAGAAATAAATATAAAACTAGCTAGAGGAAGAGCAATAGTGAGGGATTGGGAGAGAAAGATAAAGAAAGAGAGAGAGTGAGAAATAATGTAAAAGGGGGAGGGAGAGAGAAAGGAGAGATGTTGTGAGAGAAAAAAGAGCTAGAGAGAGATGAGAATGAGAGAGTGTAAAAGAGAGTGAGAGGGTGTGACAAAAAGTAGGAGAGAGAAAGGAAAAAGATAAAGAGATAGAGAGGAGAACAAAGAAAGAGAGTTGGATCAATTGAGGGAGAGTGAGATAGAGGGTGAGTAGAGAGGGAGGGAGAGGGAGAAAGAAAAGAGTGGGGGACGTTCTTTCTCTCTACATAGATAGATAGAGAGAGAGATAAAGATACAGTGGAAAGAGAGAGAGTAGAGGGACGAGGGAGAAAGAAAAGAGTGAGATAGAGGGTGAGTAGAGAGGGAGGGAGAGGGAGAAAGAAAAGAGTAGAAAGAAAGAGGCAAAGAAAAGAGTGGGGGAGGGAGCTTGAGAGAGAGTGAGTAAGAGGGAAGGAGAGGGAGAAAGAGTGAGAGCGAGAAAGAATAGCAAAAGTAAAGATAGTGTGAGAAGAAAGAGAGGGAGTAGAGAGGGACGTTCTTTCTCTCACTCTATAAAGATTTATATTTTGCAATCTCTTACTACCTCTCTCTTATCTCTCTAACTCTCTCCCTTCCTCTATCACTCTTTCTCTCCCTCACACTCTTTTATTTCCTTTATGTCTCTCACACATGCACAATCTCTCTACCCTCTTTTGCCTCTCTCTCTATCTCTCTGTCAGTCTATCTCTCTCTGTTATCTTAAATACTTGCTATTTTCTCTCTTTTGGTCTCTTACTATCTCTCACTCCTTCAAACTCTCTCACTCTCTCTCACCATCTGATTTCTTTCTCTACCTTCCCAGCTCTCTAACAGTCTCTCTCCTTCCCTCCCCCATCTCCACACCCTCCCGTTTCTCTCTCATTGTCTCTTTCTCTCTCTTTTTTACTCTCTCTTCTCTACCCTCCACTCTCTCTTACCCTGCCTCACTTTTTCCCTCTCATTATTCTATAATCCTCACTTCTTTGGCTATCTTTTATCTCTCTCACACTTTGTTGTACTTTCTCTATCTCACTTCCTACTTCTATTGTCTGTGATGTTGAAATGGGGGAAAAATAGATAGATATAGAGAGAGATAAAGATACAGTGGAAAGAGAGGGAGTGGAAAAAGGTAGAAAGAGAGTGGAAGAGAGCAAGGTTGTTAGTATGGGAGAGATGGAGAGCGAGAGAAAGGAATAGAGAAAGATGAAGAGAGAAATAGTGAAAGATAGAAAAAGAGAGCGGTTGATAGAGGGAGAGTGAGCAAAAATAATGTTTTTATGTAGAGGAGAGAGCAACCAAAGGGAGGGGGAAATATTTCTCTCTTACCCTTTCTCTTTCCCTTCATCATTTCCTTACCACAATATCTCTTGCTTTCTCTCTATACCTTTATTCGGAGAGAGCCACTCTCTCTATTAGCATATCTCCCTTGTAATCTCTCTCACTCATTTTCTCTCTATCACTCTTTCTCTCTTATGCTCTCATTCTCTCCCTCACTTTCTCTATCTCTTTCTATGATTACTCTGTCACTCATTCTCTCTCATGCTCCCTCCCTCTCTTTTTTTCAAACTATAATGAAGTCTCTTTACTCATCCCAAAAACTTTTTGCTCTTTGTCGTTATCCTATTCTCTCTCTTTCTCCCTCCCTCTAACTTCCTCCCTCCCTTCCTATTTCTTTCTATCTCCTTATATTATTTCTCTCTCAAAGAGATTGAGAGCAAGAAAAGATTGAGGGCGATTTCTCTCTCAAAGAGATTGAGAGCAAGAAAGAGAGAAAGATAGAGGAAGAGAAAGAGAGAAGGAACACGTGAGTTAAATGGAATAGAGAATAAATAGAGAATAAGATAATAGAGACAATGAGAGAGACCTCAAGAGCGAGAAAGGGAGATCACGAGAAAAATAGTGTAAGTATAAAGATGCAGAGAGGGAGGAGGGAGGGTTAGAGGTAGAAAGAGGGGAAAAAAGAATGTGATAGAGCTATAAAGTGGAGAAAGAGATGAAGAGTCTCTCTATCACAATACTTCCATTCTCTCTTCAACTCTGTCTCATTCTCTATCACTTTTTATCTCTCTTGTTCACCTCTCTCGCAGTCTCTACCTCTTACCTTCCTCTCTCTTTCTCTCACTCATGATAGAGAAGGAGAGATTGCTCTCTTTGCTTGCTCTCTCTCTCTCCCCTTCTATAGCTTTTTTTATTATCTTTTTCTCTCTCACACTCTAGCTTCCTCTCTCTGATCCTGCTCCTCTCTCTTCTCTTCTCTTCTCTTTCTCTCTATCTCTTCACCCTCTCTTCTCACTCTCGCGATCACTCTCTCTCACTCACGTCACTCCTCTCTCTCTCTTTCTCTTCTATCTTCTATCTCTCCCTCTCTTCTTGACTCATGCTATATTTTTTCAATTTCTCCCTCACTCTATCACCTCACACTTCTATTCTAGCTCATTCCCATTTACTCTCTCAACCTGACTCACTCTCCCTTTCTTCATCATTCTCTCTCCTCTCGCTTCATCTCTCTGTCTCTCTCAGCACTTTCTCTCATTGCTTCTTCATTGACTTTTTCACGCTCTCTCTCACTTTTCTCTCACCAACTCATACCCTCTTTATCGTCCTTCGAAGCTCCCCAACTCTCACCCTCTCTCTCTTACGCCTTTTATCTTCTCTCTCTAACTATGCATCTCTCACTTTTTCTTCTCTCCTCTTCTCTCTCTTAATCTACTATTTATCTTTTTTTAGCTTTCCCTTTCCTGCTCTCCCACATGCTCTCCCTTTATATCTCTCACTCTCTCATCTTTCACTTTCTCTCTCCCACTCCCTCTTTTTTCTAACTTTTACCCACTCTCTTCCCTCATTTCTTTCACTCTCTTAGGAGATATCCTACTTTTCTCACTCTCTCACTCTTGGTCTTTCCCTTCTCTCTCACATTCTTCTTCACAACCACCTCCCTTACCTTCCTCACTCACTTACCCTCTCTCTCTCCCTCCCTCCCTCCCACTATTTTTCTCGTAGACACACACACTCTCTCTCTTTTTCCTCTCACTTTCTTTCCCTCTCTTAGCACCTCTTTCTGTGTCTCACCCTCCATATCTCTCTCCTTTTCCTTATCTCACTCTATCCCTCTCTCCTTTCTCTCTCTCCCTTTGTCTCTTTCTCATTATAATTCTCTCACACTGTCTCTCATTATATCTCACTCCTCTCACTCTCTTTCGTCATTACTATTGCCCTCCTCTCTTTCTTTCTCTTTCTCCCGCTCCATCACAAGAGAGAGAAGAGAGTGGGAGAGTGATAGTGATGAGTGAAAGTGAGAGGAGGAAGAGAAAAATAGAGAGAAAGGGAGGGAGGGAGGGGAAAGAGAGACTAAGAGAGAGAGAGAGAGAAGAGCAAGAGAAAGAAAGAGAGCTCTATCTCCTTTTTATTTCTTTATTTATCCTCTTTTTCTTGTTTTTTTATCGAGAGGGAAGGAGGGAGAGAGTTGACAGAGAGAGTGAGCGTGAGAGATAATGAGAGATGGTGTGAGAGAGTTAATAAGATATAGAGAAAGAAGGATAGAGAGATTTTGAGTGAGACAAGTGAGAGAGAGATACTGAGTGAGAGAAAAGAGATATATATAGTGATAGAGAGATGGAGAGATAGAGAGAAAAAAGAGCATGTGAGATCAAGGGAGTGGCAAAGAGGTAGATGCAGAGAGACAATGAGATAGTGTGTGACAAAGAAAAACTGAGAGAGCGAAAAGAGAATAAGATAATATAGAGAGTGGATAAACGGAGAGGAGTAAAGATGAGCTAGCAAGGGAGAGAAGAAATAAGAAGGAAGAAGAGAGGTGATAGATAAATAGAGAGAGTGAGGAAGTGAGAGGGATTGAGAGAAAAGAGAGAGATAGCGATAGAAAGTGAGAGAAAAAAAATAGGTAGAGTGCAAAGAGAGATAAAGAGAGTGTCAGAGAGAAAAGAGAAGAGGAAGGGAGGAAGCAAGAAAGTAAGAGAAAGAGAGAGAAACTAAGAGGTAAGTGCAACAGAGACAAAAAAAGAGAGGGATAGAGCAACAAATAAAGGGGGATGGAAGAGAGATTTCAACATTGAGATAGAGGGAGAGAGTAATTGAGGGAGAGGGTGAAAGAGGAGAGTAAGAGGTGAAAGAGTGAGTGAGGGAGGAGGAGGGATGGTGGGATAAAGATGGATAGGGATAGAGTTAGAGGGAGTGAGAGATAGGGAGATATCGTGTGACGAAGTGGGAGAAGTTGATAGTACAAGAAAGAGAGAGAGGAAAGAGAGAGGAAGGGAAAGGGGTGGAGGGATGGAGAGAGGGAGAGAGAAAGACCATGATTGAGGGAGAGGGAAGTCAAATTGAGGATAGAGAAAGAAGAGATTGAGGGAGAGACAATGAGAGATATCAAAGCAATAAGAGGAGATATAGAAGAAGATACATAAAGATTAAGCAAGAGAAAGTGTAAGAGAAAGAGAGAAAGATAGCAGGAGAGATAGAGAGAGGAAGGAGAGATTGGGAGTGAAAGAGTGAGAGGGATAGAGTGATAGCAAGAGGGTGAAAGCAAAAGAAGAGGAAGTTTGTGACTGATGAGTGGGAGAGAGATAACAAGTACGAGAGAGGGAATAAAGAGAGGGTCAGTGAGAGATGGCAAGTAAGAAGTGGTAGAGATAGATGTAGATAGAGGGAGTCAAGGAGAGAGATAGACAGAGGGATAAAGATTAAGGGATAGAATGAAAGAGGTGAATGAGATAGAGAGATGAAAAGTGAGAGGGAGAGACTGAGAGGGACATGTAGAAAAGAGAGAGATATCGAGAAAGAGAAGGAGGGAGGGTAAAGACTGAAGAGAGAGACCAGGATTGGGAGAGAGGTATGTTAATAGTTTGAAAGAAAGAGAGAGAAATGGTGGGAAGAGAGTGTGTGAGAGTGAGAGAAAAAAAGAGAAGAATAAAAGAGTGATCAAGTAAGAAAAGAGGGAGAGAGTGGGAGAGAGAAAAATAGAGAGTGGGGGAGAGAGTGTGTGAGATAGATTAAGAGTTGGAGATACAGTTAGAGAGATGGAGGACGAGAGATAAAGAAATAAGAGGGAGAGTACTGAGAGATTTGACAGAGTAACTGTGTGATGGAAGGAAGGTGGTAGTTAGAAAAGAGAGAATAGAGAGATATCTATTTGTCTCTCTTATTCTCTCTCTATCTATCTCCTCCCATTTTATCTCTTTCACTTATTGTTTCTCACTCTCTCTAGTTTCACACCTCTTATTGCCTCTCTCCCTCCATCATTCCCTCACCCACCCTCTCTCTCTCTCTAACTCTTTCTTTTATTCTATCTCTCCCCATTTCACTCTTTCTTGCTTTCTATCACTCTCACACCTCCTCTCTCTACTTCTCTTTCTCTTCCTTCCACTCTTGCCTTCCCCCTTTCTCTTACTGCAGCTCTCTCTCCCTCTCTTGTCCCATTATGTCTCTCTTCCACTCTTTATCTCTCTCCCTCTCCATTTCCCTCTCCTCTCTCCTCCCTCTCCCTCCTAACTCTCTCTCTCTTGCTCACTTCCCACTCTCCCCACCCTCTGTAACCCTCTTACTACTCTCTCACATACTCTCTCACACTTCTTCTCTTCTTCCACTCTCTAACTATCCTTCTCTCCCTCCCGTCATCTCATTCTAATTCTTCATCACACTCCCTCTCATTCTATCTTCCTATCTCTCCTATTCTATATCTCCCTCTCTGCCACTCCTCACATTGTCCCCTCACATTGTCCTCTCCTGTCCTCTCCAACCCCACTCTCTCCCTTTCTCTCTCTCTCTCTCTTTTTTTTCTCTCCCACCCTCTCTCTTTTACTCTCTCTCCACTATCTATCTCTCCATCCCTCTCCCTCTCTCCCCCTCTTTTCAATTTGCTTTCTATCTTACTCTACTTCCTTTTCTCTCCCTCCCCCTCCTTAGTGAAATAAAAAGGGATGAGATGAGAAGAAAAAAATTTAATTTCCCTCCTAATCTAACTCTTGCTATCTCCCTTATCACTCTCATTTTCTTTCAACTTACTCTATTTTGCTCTTGATATCTAGATCTTTTTATCTCAAACTCTCTTCTACATTGACTGTCTCTCTCACTCTCATTTTTATCTCAGATATATCACACTTTCTCTTCTCTTCTTCTCTCTATCTCCTCATCTCTTTCTCATTCTCTATCGCTCTTCCTCTTCTATATCTCTCTTATTATTGCTATTACCTCTCTCAAATTATTCTCTCGCTACCACTCTCCCACCCTCACACGGTTCCTCTCTCCTACTTCCATCTCTTTCTATCTTAGTCTAATCTTTCTCTCTCTTCTAATCTCTCACTTTTTTCTCTTCTATATTTCTCCTCTCTCTTTCCTCTCTCCTCTCTCCCTCTCTTCTTTTCTCTTACACCTTCTCCCTCTTTCTCCCTTACTTTATACCTCTCTCCCGCTTCACATTACTATCTCACACACACACTCTCATCTCTCACCCACTCTCTTTTCTCTCTCTCTCACCCTTTCAACTATCTTCCTCTCAGTTTTTTTTCTCTTGCTCCCCCACACTCTCACTCTTGCTCTCCCTCTAGCTCTCCACTTCTTTTATCTTGCTTTCTTTCTTTATCTCTCGCTCATCTCACCTCAATCTCTCCTGGCTCTCTCTCCCTTCCTCATTCACTCTCCCACCCTCGCTTTGTTCCTCTCTCTCTCTCTTTTTCCCCCTCTACCCCTAACTCACTCTATCTATATCTATCTCTCATACTCTCTCCTAATTTCTCTCACTCTCCATCCCTCCCTCTCCCTCTCTCTTGTATTATCTATCTTTTATGTTCTCTCATATTTTTTTTGTATCTCTTATGTTCTCTCTTATGCTTGCTATATCGTTCTCATCTCTCTCTCTCACTCTCTTGTTCTCTATCTCTTGCTCTCTTAATCACTTCCTCTCTCTCACTATCTTTCTCTCTTCCTTGCACTCTCTTTCTTTCTCCTTCTTCTTTATCTCTACTCTCTCTCGCCCTCTCTATCTCTCAAGCTCTATCTTTTTCTCTCAACCTCTTTCCTCTCTCACTAACTCTCATTCTTTGACACTCTCCCTCTTGTATCACTTTCTAACTCTTGCTCTCTCCCTCCTCTCTCACAGTCCCCCTCTTTTCTCTTTCTACTTGTCTCTCTAACAAACTCTCCTTACCTCTTTCTCTCATCCTTTTCCGCTGATGCTCTATCTGTCCCTCCCTCATTTCCTTTCCCACCGTCTCTTTGTTTTCTTTCCCTCTCTACCTCTCACTCATCATATCTATATCTATCTCTCCCACTCTTTCTAGCTTTATCTCACCCTCCATCCCTCCCTCTCTCCGTCCCTCCCACCTCTCCCTCACTCTCGTAATATCTATCTCTTATGTTTTATCATATTTTTTTAAATCTCTTATGTTCTCTCTTAGTTCTTGTATTGTTCACTGCTATCTCTCTCTCAATCTCTTCATCTCTCTCACTATCTTTTTCTCATCCTTGGTCTTGCTTTCTTACACTCTCTTCTTTATCCCTCCTCTCTCTCGCCCCCTCTCTATCTCTCAAGCTTTATCTCTCTCTCAACCTCTTCCCTCTCTCACTAACTCTCATTCTCTATCACTCTCCCTCACGTATTACTCTCTAAATCTTGTTCTCTCTCTCTTCTCTTGTTGTCTGCCTCTCTGTACCTTGATCATTCTTTAGTTAACTCTTCTACCTTGATCATTCTTTAGTTAACTCTCTCCATTTATCTCCCACATGTCTCATTCTCTAACTTTTTCTCTCATCCTCATGATGAGAAAGAGAAAGAGATAGATAGAAAGAGCTAGAGAGAGTGATTTAGGAAGACATAAATGAGACATAAAATGATAGGTAGACAGAAAGGTGAGAAAAAGAGATGGTACAAAGAGGGAATTGACCGAGGCATCTCCTTTTGACTATACATATCTCTTATTTTCCCTCCTACCCCTTTATCTCACACTTTTTTCTCTGCATCTCACTTAGTTTCTATCACTCTCTTAATCTCTCTCTCTCTTGCTACTCTCACCCTCCATATATTTTTATATCTCCATCTCTCTTATTCTCTCATTCTCATCTTTCTAGCTCTCCATTTATCTTGATTTCTATCTCTCTAGTTCTAACCATCCCTCTCCCTCTATCTCTCACAATTTTCTTCTACTCTCTCTTGTTTCTCTCTCTCCCATACCTCTCCCTTCCTTTCTCATTGTTCCTCCTTATCTCTTCTTACATATCAATGCCTCCTGCTTTATCGTTCTCTCTCTCACCCACTGCCTTCTCTCTCTGTCTTTCTCTCTCACTAAATCTCTTATTTTTTTGTCCCTCCTCTCTCCCTTCATATCCATTACTCTCTCTTTACCTGTCTCCTAACTACTCTCCCTCTATCTTTCTCTCATATATTTCTCCATCTCACCTCTCACTTTCTCTTTCTTCATGTCTTGTTCTCTCTCACCCTCTCACCCCCTCTTTTTATCCCTCTTTGCCCCTTCCTCTCCCCTCTTGCAATCTTTCTAGCTCTTCCTCTTCTCTCACTCTCCCTCTCTCTCTTTTTATCTCTTGCTCTCTCACTCTCTT
>NW_018226082.1:0-1078 GCF_001263595.1 Phalaenopsis equestris | reverse complement strand
TTATTCATCTATCTCTCTCCTATCTCTCTCCCTCTCTCCCTCTCTCCCTCTGTCCAAACCTCTCTCTATCTCCTCTGTCTATCTATTATCTCTCTCTCTTTTGGAGAGGGAGCTAAAGAGAGTAAGAGTGAGATAGAGGGACGAAATGGGATGGAGAGAGGGAGAGCATTAACTCTCATCTCACTCTTGCTCTCTCTTCATTACTATTTCTCTCCCTTCCTCTCTGGTCTTCATTTTTTCACTCACTCTCTCTCTCTCCCCATCATTAGAGAGATAAAGATGAGAGGGTGAGAGAGAAGAAAAAGTGATAGAAGAGATGGAAAAGAGAGATAATAAGAGATTACAAAAGAGATTGTGATAGAGTTAGAGTGAGAGAAAGAGAAGAGAGGTGAGAAATGAGAGAGAGAGAGAGAGTGAGACAGAGTGAGAGAGAGAAAAAGGATAGAGTGATGGAAAAAAGGGGGAGCTCTCTCCTTCTTCTCTCCTTCTCTATCACTTTAACTCTCTCTAACTCTAACCCTCTCATGTATTCTCTCTCTTTTCCAATCACTTACCCCCTTGTCTCACTTGCTTGATCTTTCTTGATTTTCTTTCTCTAGCTCTCCATCTGTCCCTCCCTCCTTTTGTCCCTCCCTCCCTCTATCACTCAGAGAGAAAGAAAAAGAGATATAGAGACAAAGAGAGTGCATGAGTGAGAGAGGAAGAAAGAAATAAAGAATGGGAGAGAGAAAGAAGAGGAGATAAGTGAGGGTTGGAGGGAGTTAGAAAGATAGGGAGAGTATGCCTCCATCTATTTCCGTAGCTAGTGCCTCTGTCTCGCTCTGTCTCTTTAGCTCTCTCTAGCTTTCCCTCTCTTTGTTTATCCCTACCTCCCTCTCTATCCCTCTCTCCTTCTCTCTCTTTCTCTCTCACCATCTCTATCATTTTCTCTCTCCTCTATCTCTCTCGCTCTCCCTATCTCTTAAGAGAGATTGAGTCAGAGAAAAATGAAATAGAGTGATAAAGGGAGAAAGTGAGAGAGAGAGACACGTAGTGCAGATGATAGATAGAGATAAAAAGATCAGAGAGCAAGAGCAAA
>NW_018226081.1:0-331 GCF_001263595.1 Phalaenopsis equestris | reverse complement strand
TATAGATTGTAATTAGTGACAAATATGAGCATTCCCTTATTTACCCTCTTTTGAGTGCATAAAGAAGTTTGGTTTAACTAGATTAGTGTTTCTGCCTGTTACCATAAAAACCTCCTAGTTGCCCCAATTAATACATATCTCCCTATCTATTTGCACTACCCTATGGACTACTTTTCATTCACCAAATAGTGCAATGTGACTTCTACTAATTGTTAAAGTCATCACCCTCTCGGATCATTATAGATTTACAACAGATTTTAATAATGTCAATTGGTCAGATTGACAAGTAAATGAAACATGAAGTAAAAACCATCACAATAATAAATAAAAA
>NW_018226080.1:4944-5997 GCF_001263595.1 Phalaenopsis equestris | reverse complement strand
CTGATGAAATTCGGCCCCATATAGAGCTTAAGGTCAATTTTCCAGAAGGTGCCTCCAAAAGCTCTTCAAAAAGTCGTCCAAATACATTGAACCTTCAAGAAACGAGGTCTGCACCTCCTTTGGCACCGTCGGTGCTGAGTAAAAATCTCCAGTGTTAAATTGTTCTGCGCCGTCGGTGCTAACCTCGTCGCTGCCAGTGCTTAACATTTCTTCCTGAGCATTTCTTTAAAAACCTAATTTTGACTTAATTTTGACTCTAAATTTCATCCTTTTTTCTTTAAGCCATAAAAATCAACAACCTGTAAGGAATATCAAAATATACAATATCACCAAAAATGAGTATAAAATATGAGTCTAAAAATGCATATATCTTTGGTGTATCAACCGCCGCCACCGCCCATCGCCGCCGCGGCCAGCCACTTTTTTTTTATTTTTAGTGTTAGTTGTATTGTGAATGAAGGAAGAGAATTCAAAGGAACCTCAAGACATTTGGTGGAAAGGATTTGAGAGGAGTGTTTATCTTTATGACTACATTTGGTTTTAATATTGATTTCTTATTTGTGTGCAAGATTTTTACTTTTAAATTTATGTGTGGTTGTAATTTCTCCATCGATTCTGAGTATCTTTCTTTATCTTTTTTCTTTAAAATGATAAGTAACTAAGTATTTAAAGAAAGTTGTGTGAAGTTTTAGACGTCAATGTTTGAAGAAGTTGTGATGATTTGAAACCTTGCACTTCATTTACTCCTTGATTTGGACAATTAAGATGTTAATACCTGTTGTGAGAACATGTAAGATCTTAGATGGTATTATCTCAGTCAACAAATGATTAGAATCACATATTGATTTCATGGATGAGAATGTAGTTCATGGAGTTGAGTACAAATAAATAACGAAATAAACTTTTCAAGAGTGTAGAATTAGAGGACTTTAGAGTAACAAGTTAAAACCCCCAATTTGACTTATAGTTTTAGGTTTTAATACGAGATGTTAGCCCCCAGGTGAAGGGAGAAGAGAGAACTCTAGAGTGAGAGCTAGTATCTTCCCTACCTAA
>NW_018226080.1:0-2467 GCF_001263595.1 Phalaenopsis equestris | reverse complement strand
CTAGCCTAGCACACCATCTAACGAAAAGTGTGTCAACCTAGTATCTAAGTGCAGGGTAGGTCTGGGTATAGTATGACTTTGACGAGGTCGTCATACCGGCCCCATCCTAAAAATCCGAAGGATCTAAAGGGCATCACGAAGAGGGGTGATACAAGTTAGATCCATTAGATCCTTAGCACAATCATACTCGTGTCAATCCAAATGACTTAACTCGCATTGCTCACCGGGATCAACCGAGCAAGCAATGCTCGTTAAGGCATCGCGACTAACACGGGGTCACTCTCCTAACAAGTTTGGCTCGCTATCCATGCAAACATGCAAATGAAAATGCAATCAGTCATGTGACAGAAGTGATGAGTGTACCGTGAGAGAGTGACTCAGGAAAAGGTGGGCATGTCGTGGAGGTAGCAGCTCAAACAAATGGGTGTGCCATAGCGACAGTGACAAAAAGGGATGGGCGTACCGTGGAGGCACTAGCCTGGAAAAAGGTGTACCGTAGCGGTAGTGACCAAAAGTGATGGGCGTGTCATGGAGGCAGTGGCCCAAAGAAAGGTGTACCGTATCAGCAGTGACCAAAATTGATGGGCGTGTCGTGGCGACAGGGGCCCGAAAGATGGGTGTGTCGTGAAGGCAGTGACCTGAAGAAAGGTGTACCGTAGCAACAGTGACCTGGAGACAATAATGATTCTCACTAGAGAGAATCACCCAAGTGCAAATGCAAATGCAAATGCAAACACATATGGTTCGACATGCAAACAGGCAAGCATGTGATATAATGCAAAAGCAGACAAAAATGCAGGTGATCGGTCGACCGGGTCGTGGTGCCCGGTCAAACCAAAGTGATACGCTCACCGAGCCAGAGTGGCCTATCGGAGCGAAGTGAAATGCTCGCTGGGCCGGGGCGGCCGTCAAAGCTAAGTTAGATGTTGGCTGCCCGGGGTGCCAGTCAGAGCGAAGTGAAATGCAACATGCATCAAGCAAAAAAATGCAATATATAGAGAACCAACATGCATATAGTAAAATGGGCTCGTGCTAACGACCTCACCTGGGAGACTTAAGATTTAGACCATTGAATGTGTGGCACCGCCACCTCTTGCTTTGGTGAGGAAATGTGGGGAATTTCTCCACGGCATCGAGAAATGGACTAACTACAAAGCTTTTCCCATTTCGCGAACTCCTCCAGACTTTGCAAAGCGAGCCAGCTACAAAACTTCTCTCGCTTTGCCAAGTCCGACCTCCCAACTTCTCCAAGTAAAGTTGAGGATTCCAAAGCAAATGGAGTGAGGGACTCCGACCCATCGGGACTTGTGCTAAGGCTCACAACAAGAGGGGAGACACTCGGCTCTACGGGGGGGGTATTTGTCCACACACAGGAAGTCCTAACCTAAAGGCTGGCTCTAGGAAAACCAACGATCCATCACGCAGGCACATCATTGCGCTGACCGACGCCGGCGCACGTACCCCGTATGGGCGATCGAACCCACACGCTTAGACTCCACTATTCCTAAGGCTAGGTATGAGGTAGAAAGTCTCACCACCGTGACGGTTGCAGAGGCGTTTCTTTGCTTGCTCCGAGCTCGCCGACGCTTGATCCATGCTCCAATGTGCCTCGTAAAACATGCACAGGACAACAAAAAGACATAGGAGATTGTGAGGGCAAGAGATATGCAAAGTATCCAAACAAATAATTTGAGCACAGAAAAATGCAAACGAAACGTATATCTTAGCGATGCACGACACAGATGAACCCCGAGAGGAGGCTTTTCTCGCAAAATAGAAGACTTCCACACCTCTCCAAATAGCGATACATTCATTGTCCGCTGACGGTGGCTCGCTCCAGCGAGATTTCTAATTGTCAGAGATAGGGGGCGACAAGGTGGAGGAGCTAGCTCGCCCATAACACATAATAAAAATGTCGAGTGTGCGGATGGGTGTGAATTTCAGAGCTGTACGTAGTAGCTGGGATGTTTCGTCGCAAGCTTAGTGCTGACAAAGAAGAAGATCGGCTGGATGTCGACGGAGAGGTAGAGAGGCCGGAAAGTGGCCTGCCAACAGAAAGAAAAGCCCAACAAATGGTGGTGGATGGCTGTTGGAAAGTAGGCTCGATGGCTGAAACTTTCGGCGAGGAAGGTCCGGCGAGCGCCGCGGCGTTGGGAGTTACATCGGTGAGACATGCCGACCAGAAGGAGAAGGGGGCGCGACCGGACTCGAAGAAGAAGGAGGTGCGAAAGCCGGGTCTCCGCTCAGGAAGGAGCTGAGGTCGGCCGGATCTGGTTGCCGGCGTTGGAGGAGACCGACGGAAGGTCTTCAAAGTGGAGATCCGGCGGCGGCGAGCTCCGACGTCGAGTAGGAGGGAGAACAGCGAGAGGAGGAGTTTTGGGGCTAGGTGGTGGCGCGGGGAAAGCTCGGCCGGTGACCGGAGCAGGAGCACAGGCCACCGGCGGCAGCGGTGTCGTCGGCAAGGTGG
>NW_018226079.1:0-392 GCF_001263595.1 Phalaenopsis equestris | reverse complement strand
TTCGCTATTGAGATGCTGCCCCCTATCTTGGTTTTTTGGTTAAATGCCCTTTGATTTTCACATGGTTATTGGACTTGAGTGTCTTGGATGCTGGTTATACATAATTGGTGGAGTCAACTGGAAATTAGCTTTCTACATTTTAAATTTGCTCAATTCCTTTTTAGTTTTGGTGTTTGTTATACATGTACGTTTTGGGTATACTCTTTTTGTTGGTATACATTTTGGGTTATCACATGTACCTTTTGTTTTATTTTGCGTGGTGTTGTAATGCGGATAGTAGAACCCCTAGGTCTTCATGTTTGTTTTGTTTCTAGATGGGGATACACTATCCCATCCCAAATTTTGTAACTTTTTTTATAATTAACGCGTAAGGAGCCACGAGATGCTCTTTT
>NW_018226078.1:1253-1757 GCF_001263595.1 Phalaenopsis equestris | reverse complement strand
ACGTAACTGCTTCAAGGTTTTAGGGGGAGGAATTTTCAAGATGAGGGGGAGGCATTTCTAAGATAGCTTTATTCTTATCCGGGTCGATCTCTATTCCTCGATGACGGACAACGAATCCTAGAAATTTCCCGGAGGTGATGCCGAAAGCGCACTTTAAGGGATTCATTTTAAGGTCATATCGTCGTAACCGTTCAAACACAATCCTCAAATCGTACAAATGGTCTATTTTCCATTTACTTTTGATGACCAGATCATCTACGTAGCATTCTACTTCATTGTGTATGAGGTCATCAAAAATCTTGGTCATTGCACGCTGATATGTTGCTCCGGTAATCTTTAGGCCGAACGACATCACTGTGTACCAGAAGATTCCAATCAGTATTCTGAAAGCTGTAAGCACTGCATCCTCGGGAGCCATCTTGATTTGGTTGTACCCTGATGATTCGTCCATGAAGGAGAAAATCTCATGTGTTGAAGCGATGTCCACCATCATTTCCGGTATAG
>NW_018226078.1:502-973 GCF_001263595.1 Phalaenopsis equestris | reverse complement strand
GCATTTCGTCGTAGCTCCATGCGAAGCAATCTTTGAATTTTGCTAATAGTTTGACCAGTTCTGCAGACTCTTTGTCAACAAGTAGAGAACTTATAAATGTAGGTCGGGGTTGCTCTTCAGTCCCAAGGTTAATCTCTTTCAATTCATCGATAGTAGATTTAATTTCTTCCTCAAATTCTGGCAGAGCATCTTCTATTGGTTGATCAGTAGAGTTGTCCTCTACATCGAGACAATCCTCTTTTAACTTACTAGTAACAACCATGCAAAATTCAGAATCATCGACTGGTCCAACTGTACCAAATCCAAGACCTTCTTTTGAATTGGGAGTTCGTCTTTTAGTAATCCACAATTTTTCAAAGAGTTGAAATTTATCTTTTGGCATTTGTTTTGGTAAATATCCCTGTTGAATTAACTTTTGAACACAAGGTGAGAAGTAACCAAAAGGCAATTCCATTAATTCATTAGAATCAA
>NW_018226078.1:0-408 GCF_001263595.1 Phalaenopsis equestris | reverse complement strand
TCGACCTTTTGAGGGAGAATTGGAGTGAGGGTCATAGTATCCACATAGTGGTTTATCCGATCATACATTGTTTCATATTCATTCCTCTGTGTGTCTTCTAGGGATATCTCATATTGAGGTTTCTTCTGCTTTGTCATCATTACTTCATCTTCAGAACTGTCTTCATCACCAATGTTGATAGTTGGCTTAGTCCGTTCAATAATTAAATTGATCTTTCCTCGTCCGCGTCCTCGGCCTTGACCTCGAGTGTGTGAACTAGAAGAACCTCCACCAACTCGTCGTAGGGGAGTGGTAGAAGGTTGTTGAAGCGGAGTTGTATGGCCTTCTTTTTGTGACCCTTCTAAACTTTTATCTTTGTGTGTCAAAATTTTTTGTGAGAAGACAGTCTTCTTTGGAGGCGCGTAATAG
>NW_018226077.1:2785-7471 GCF_001263595.1 Phalaenopsis equestris | reverse complement strand
CCTGAAACCAAGGTTGGAGGCTCGCCGGATGTAAGCCATCCGAACTAAGGACTAAGGCTAATCAAGTTGAGTAGAGACATCGAACTACCTCTCGCCACAACTCGGTTCAAGGGAAGAGTTTAGTATCGCCGGTCATCTTGCGAACGCACTTGAGAATCCTCATCAAGGAATGGACTATCAATCAGATTACAGTGATTCACTCTATGCTCGATAGCCTAGCCTTGTTCTCCAAATATGAGCTTTACATCCGAGGCAAATAGTAGACAAATTTACTAGAATAGTTGAACGACAAAGCTAAGCCAATCAAGCTGAGTTTTGCTGACCTGAATACCATCGACGGCCGATTGACAACCCCGATTCAGCACAGTCAGTCGAACAAATCTTGTCAAACCAAGACCCATTGATTTCAGCAGATCAAGTCAGCTGAATTGTAGGCCCATACATGTAAAATACTTAAAATATCTTGTAACACCCCCATTAAAGCAGAGGAAAACGTGTAAATTCATATATTTTACCGCCTTATCTATAATCAGAAGAATCATTTTATAATTTGATCAATAATTCGACTTACTACTCATTATTGTGCATCTCTCTCTCTCTCTCTCTCTCTCTCTCCATCTCCCCTATCTAATGCTCTATTACTTAGCAGTGAATCATAGGCTGGTCATGAATCAAATTTCTTAAAGGTGCGATGGACATGGATCATGCCACAAACAGGAAGAGGAGTAGCACCCAGAGAAGAAAACCCAAAAAAGACACTAGTAATATGAAGTGCACAAGGGAGTTCATGCAACTGCATATCTAAGAGTTGAAAAACCATATGATGGATGCTCTCTTGGATGCATTGGCTCGGGGGAGGGAGCATAACTCTTGAGAGGGAGGGCTAGTGCTCAACAGCCAAAGGGCACCCTTACTTGTTGAAAATGAAGGTGATTCATAGTACTTTTGATAGTTTTTGGTTGGCATCGATTGATAGAGAGTGATATAGGTACATTAAGGCAGGCTACCAGCCATAGAACATGGTTTCTCGCAAACTTTTTGAAGCTAAGCCCTGAGAAAGATTCAAAATCCCTACTACAAAATCTTTTAAGGGCATGACTGATCCAATTTACTACATATCTTCCTTTGAGTTGACCATATGTTTACTGCGGATCTCAAATGCACTGAAGTGGTTCAACAGATTTAGGGCTAGCACTTAGTGTTTAGTGTTTAAAGTGCAATTCACGAGCACCCAAAAGCCTAAAAATGTTCACAAGTCCTTCTACATATATGGCAAGAGCAAAACGAGAGCCTCTACTAATTCATTACTCGATTTTAGGAGATGCTAGAAGTAAGGGATTCATAACCCACAATAACAAATACAACCATTTTCAAAATTGAATATGTGTTAGGTTTATAGGAATCAAAGTCCTTAGCTAAGTTATTGGAGCAGGCCAACAACCACATATCGACTGAAGAATACAACTTCACTCCTTCTTCCTTCAGAGCAGAGTCTTCTGCCCATCCTGTGCTGAAGTGGGCGCCTAAGGATGATAAGTGGAGAGTAAGGGAATATTCACATCATTTCGCTCACCCATCCTATGAAGATAATCTATCTTCAAGGGACCATAAGGTGGCTGACAAACTTTACAAAGGTGTGATTCAAGCCGTGTATCCTAGCCGATTATGTACAATGAGAGTCTGTTTCCCCATTATGAGACACCCAAGACAATCCAATTTCGAGAAAAGAAGATACCATCATCTTAAAGTAGGGTTAAAGTTTTGCTCTTCGAATTTGAGTGTTTACATTTGTGTGAATATGTGTGTGACATTTTCTTGCATGATCACTTTGCTTTAGGCCATTTGATTTTCTATGACTATCATTAGTGTGTTGCATGTGTTTGATGAATGTTGCATGTCTATTTCATATTATCATTTTTGTCGAAGTCTTTGCGATTACATCCGCAAGTCACTTGATTTGTGCACATTATGCATTTCTATGCAAAATATGGTTCATTTGATTTGAGTAAACCCACACAACTTCTCATGCAAGTATAAGTTTGTGAGTCATAAAATTAGTGACATGACTCTGGTAAAATCTTATAAATGACCTGTGATGATAATTGGAAAATGAGCATACTTGCAAGCTTGTTTTATTAGATAATGGAAATTATCCTATTATTACCAGATCTTGTAGAAAAATTTCAAACAAAGAAGTAGATTGGCATCCGTCATTAGTGTGACAAGAATTAGTTTGTTCAGATATATGTAATGAAGCTAGACTTGGTGATTATGTCAAGATCCTACTAGTATGCCCTTAACAACATCTTGCACTATATGTTAGATAAATAACCATGTAGCTGATTCTATTGTTTAGGAATATGGTATAGTTAGGTTTTTCATAAGCACAACTATAATTCTCATTGTCTTGTGTGCTAGCTCTAGCATTATTATTTTTCTTATTTTATATGTTTATTGGGTTTGAGACGCATGATACACCTAAAATATATAGTATTTTTAGGGACATTTTTATACCTTTTTTAGACACATTTTTATACCTATTTTTGAGATATTGCACTTTAATGGAAGGTATTTGTGTATTTTTCTTTCACGTACTAGTAAAAAGGTGCAAAATGTTAAAAGGAGTTGAAAAATGCTAAAATGAGTGAAAAATGATCAAATTTGGAGCAAAAATGTGAAAATGGTGCAAAAGTGTTTTGGCGCCTAAGCACTAGATTCGACGCTTAAGCGCCGGCGAAATAGAGAAGGCTGGAAGGCGGCGCCTAAGCGCCAAAGGTCTCGCGCTTAAGCGCCAGTGACAGTTATTTGACGATTTAATTCATTTTTTCGAATTTTAAAGAGACATTTGAGGCACTTATTGGCTAAAGAGGGTGGTTATGACCACTAAAAACGAAAGTATTACTAAAGGACTTGTGAAAGGAGACATCATTTAATTACTTTATCCTTTTTGTTTTTAGTTTTATTTTGAGAGTTAAGAGTGTTGAAAAAAAGAAGAGATTCAAAGGAACTTCAAGAGTTTGGTGGAGGATTTGAGATAAGTTTTTATCTTTTGTTTTTAAACTACTTTTGGTTTTAATCGAGACTTCTTGTTGGTTCGACAATGATTTTTACTTTTAAACTAAAGTGTGGTTTTTTTTTCTACATGGATTCTGAGTAGTTTTCTTTATCTTTCTCTTTAAAATGATAAGCAATTAAAGTGATGGATGGAATTTGTGGAGAGTATTAGTTTTTAATGTTGGAAGAAGTTGTGATGATTTAATTTCATGCACTTCATTTATTTCTTAATTTAGCCTATCTAGATGTTAAAATTTGTTGTGAGAACATGTAAGAACCGGGCTGATATTGTCTCAGTCAACAATTGAAAAGAATCACATGAGGCCGTATGAATGAGAATGTAATTCATATGATTTAGTGCACATAAATAGGGAAATAATCTTTGAAGGGTGTAGAGTTAGAGGACTTTAAAGAGACAGGTTAAAGCCTGCAACTTGGTTTATTATTTTAGGTTTTGATACGAGATGTTAGCTCCCAGGTGGAGGTAATCGAGGGACCTCTAGAGTGAGAGCTAATATCTTCGCTGTCTAGTCGGTCTTCAGAAGTATACAAACTTTAAATTAACCAATGTTCTTTATAGCATCTCTAGTAAGGGTAAAGAATAATATTGTTTCTATTTGGCACAACACAATTTGTATACTTTCACAACATAAATTCTATACTTATTACTGTCTCTTGATAAGGAGAAAAATATTTTTATATTAAGTGCTTTTCTTTTACATAAACTCAAATTATCTTTAGAAGTTGTTACTATTTTGTCAGAATCTTAAAAATAACAAAAAGATTTGAATTTTAATTACTATAAAATATCTATAGTTTAAGTAATTGTCTTCTTGAAATAGAAAGTTTGTTGATTAATTGTGTACATTGTAAATTTTCATGTGAGTTTGATATTCAGATCTTAATAAAAAAGTCCTATATTACTTGATGACGATACGTATACTTGCGTAGTATCCCAATTTATATATATAAATTAAAAAGCTAAATTCTTATTTTCTCTATAATCAAGTTTTTGGTTATGCTGCAAAATAAGGAAACATAAGTGAAAAATATCATCAAAGATATTGGTATACTGTGCACATAAACAACAAGTCAGGATCAATGCACATATCAGTACATGTAAGGTTGATCTTCTATAGGGACCTATGTTCAAAGTGGAGAAAATAAAAGTCATAAAATTCATAAATAAAATGTTTTCCTTGGTTGCTAAGATTTCTAAGCTCTCCTCTTATTGGACATGACTCATGTCTCATTTCTTTTATAGGCTCTCTTAACATTTATTTTGCAAATTAAATATTTTCTTTTATAATTTTGTTCATTTTCTTTTAGATTACTAGGTTGAGTCTATACTAGAAATAAGATACGGGCACTAGCACAAGAAGTGTTTAACACTTGGGAACAGAATCGCGAGGACCAAGATTTATATGCTCGTGCATTGTAGCCTAGTTCTAGATTTCTTTTTTATATAGACATATGACTATGTGTGTGTATCTATGCTGCTTGATCACACTTTTCTTTTCGGGATTATGTTGCTAATCTAGTGACACCTAACTTATTACTATTATTTATGTTATTATTTTTTATATTATTTATAATAATAATAATAATAATAATAATAATAATATTATTATT
>NW_018226077.1:0-1327 GCF_001263595.1 Phalaenopsis equestris | reverse complement strand
ATGTTAAAATTTGTTGTGAGAACATGTAAGAACCGGGCTGATATTGTCTCAGTCAACAATTGAAAAGAATCACATGAGGCCGTATGAATGAGAATGTAATTCATATGATTTAGTGCACATAAATAGGGAAATAATCTTTGAAGGGTGTAGAGTTAGAGGACTTTAAAGAGACAGGTTAAAGCCTGCAACTTGGTTTATTATTTTAGGTTTTGATACGAGATGTTAGCTCCCAGGTGGAGGTAATCGAGGGACCTCTAGAGTGAGAGCTAATATCTTCGCTGTCTAGTCGGTCTTCAGAAGTATACAAACTTTAAATTAACCAATGTTCTTTATAGCATCTCTAGTAAGGGTAAAGAATAATATTGTTTCTATTTGGCACAACACAATTTGTATACTTTCACAACATAAATTCTATACTTATTACTGTCTCTTGATAAGGAGAAAAATATTTTTATATTAAGTGCTTTTCTTTTACATAAACTCAAATTATCTTTAGAAGTTGTTACTATTTTGTCAGAATCTTAAAAATAACAAAAAGATTTGAATTTTAATTACTATAAAATATCTATAGTTTAAGTAATTGTCTTCTTGAAATAGAAAGTTTGTTGATTAATTGTGTACATTGTAAATTTTCATGTGAGTTTGATATTCAGATCTTAATAAAAAAGTCCTATATTACTTGATGACGATACGTATACTTGCGTAGTATCCCAATTTATATATATAAATTAAAAAGCTAAATTCTTATTTTCTCTATAATCAAGTTTTTGGTTATGCTGCAAAATAAGGAAACATAAGTGAAAAATATCATCAAAGATATTGGTATACTGTGCACATAAACAACAAGTCAGGATCAATGCACATATCAGTACATGTAAGGTTGATCTTCTATAGGGACCTATGTTCAAAGTGGAGAAAATAAAAGTCATAAAATTCATAAATAAAATGTTTTCCTTGGTTGCTAAGATTTCTAAGCTCTCCTCTTATTGGACATGACTCATGTCTCATTTCTTTTATAGGCTCTCTTAACATTTATTTTGCAAATTAAATATTTTCTTTTATAATTTTGTTCATTTTCTTTTAGATTACTAGGTTGAGTCTATACTAGAAATAAGATACGGGCACTAGCACAAGAAGTGTTTAACACTTGGGAACAGAATCGCGAGGACCAAGATTTATATGCTCGTGCATTGTAGCCTAGTTCTAGATTTCTTTTTTATATAGACATATGACTATGTGTGTGTATCTATGCTGCTTGATCACACTTTTCTTTTCGGGATTATGTTGCTAATCTAGTGACACCTAACTTATTACTATTATTTATGTT
>NW_018226076.1:0-2071 GCF_001263595.1 Phalaenopsis equestris | reverse complement strand
TATATATTTAGCTCTTAAATTCTCTTATTTCTTGATAATGAAAAGAAAGTTGTGATAAGAACAAGAGAATTTTTAAAGCAAACATGAATCCTAACAGCCATAATTTAATGTAATGACTAAATTCTATGGGTTTTCGTGCCCATGACACTTATGAATAAGGTGTATTGGATTGCTCTCAGCATTTTGTGTTTGTATCTGTTCATATTCGCTCAGCTTCTTAAGATATCCTGATGGAGAAAAAAAATCAAATTATTTGCCCAAACCCGTACCGAAAAGAAAGCCGTGATGAGATCAAGAGAATTTTTAAAACAAACATGAATCTTAACCGTTGTAATTTAATGCAATGACTAAACTCCATGGGTTTTCGTGCCCATTACACTTATAATTATGACGCAGTGGATAGTTCTCAGCATTCTGTATCAGTATCTGTTTGCATTCGCTCGACTTCTTAAGATATCCCAATGGAGAAAAAAATCAGATCATTCGCCCAAACCCGTGGATATAGAGAAGATGTTGACCGCCCTCGAAATGAAACAACGTCGCTGCCCGAAGGCTAAGCCGAGGAAGAAGTGAGAGAAGAAACTTGCCAGGAAGTCGGAGATGTCTAAGATGATTGAGCAGGAGAAATCATCAGATTCCATTCGAGAGGTTCCAGAGAAGTGTCAACCCAGTGCGGGAAAGGGCTGGGTGGTTCATGAGTTAATCCCTTAGGAAACAACGGTGATCAGCACTATGCTTTCCTATACTATATCCATGCAAAAAAAAAAATAAAAAAATGCCGTCTATGTGCTATTTGTGTGGTGAATAAAATAATTAGAAGCGTGCATAATATTTAAATTAATTTCGTATCATATTTACCATTAATTAAATTAAATATTAAATTGATTTTAATCATCGATCTCTTTTTGGAAAAAAAAAATATTACATTAGGACTCCGCACATATAGCTACGTGCGGAGTGCAATAAAATTACGCCGTATAGGCGATCGTCCGGTAACACAAGAGAATATTCCCCACGTGTTATTCATGTGTTATTATATGTTATTCAGGTTTTATTGTGTATTATTCAAATATTATTGATGTGTCATTGTGTTATTATAACACCGAGAATATTCCCATAACACAATAACACCTGAATAACATAAAATAACAACACATAATAACACATGAATAATACGAGGGAATATTCCCTGTATTACCGGGTTGATCACCTTCACGACTTAATTTCATTGGACTCTGCACGTAGCTTTACGTGCGGAGTCCTGATATAATATTTTTTTCTCTTTTTGACCGTATTATCTAAAATAATAAATCTCTTACTTAAGAGAATAAAAAATCAATAGTGCTCAATTCCAAATGGAAGTCCTCTTCTTCTATTAATTTTCTAAACATAAAAATAATATTTTTATTATCCGTGAATAAATCAAAGTTTGAATATTTCAATGCTGACTTGGCTTCAAAAAAAAAAAGGCCCGTGGGGCCCACTAATAACTCAAATTATATAATTGGGTAATTATTCAAAATGTATTAAAAATCATGTCCTGCCAATCATATCAAAATCAACTTCCAAAATTAAATTTTTATTTTTTTTTAAATGATAAATGATAGATCTTAAAATATAACTCAAAATAAATTTAGGGACTTCAAAGTTAATTTTTTTAAAAAATGTAAATCTTCCTTCTAATTGCATATCTAACATCTAAAATGTGATTTTTACACTTATATTACATTGATGTTGTAAATTTATTCATGGTGTATTTCACTTTTTAAAACTTAATAATAATTTTATTTTTTATGTGATATTAAAAGCTTAAGTGATATACATGTTATAAATATGAATGTTTACTATTAAGTATGTAAATACCTCCAAAATTCTTTTTGAATTCAAAATGAGATATCGTGTCGCATTCATTGTCCAGTTGGTAGGCAGGGTCACTGTAAGTCTCCTCTGGCAAGGGTTTGATCCCTACCGTGGTGTGTGGTGGGTCGAATTATAGACACATGGCGCGGACTCTCATCATGGGGCTGGATTGCGCTTGAAAAATCGATATTTGGGCCTCTGCCAAATATCA
>NW_018226075.1:0-2493 GCF_001263595.1 Phalaenopsis equestris | reverse complement strand
AGGCGATATTTTTGTAAAAATAAAAATTTTGGTGTCAGATATATAAATACATGAGAATTGATTGGTATGCATGTAAATCTTCTTTCATAAAAAAGAGCAATTTTCATTAAACCTTAAACCCTTACCCAAACTCCCCTATATCCCTTCTAAATCTCTTACCTGACTCCCTTTTTTGGTCTTTTGTGAATAAATTTGCAAGAACTACTTGATTGAATGACCCCACATGGATCACCTATGATCATATGTTATTTTTCACGATTTGAGGGTCTTACTCGCCTCAAGAATGAGTGGTTTTGAGCTCGTTGGATTCTTTTCATTGAGGGCTTAAATATAGGTGCAAAATTTGGTGCCTATGATGCATATAGGCAAGATTGGACATTTAGATATCAATTTCTTAGGGATTTGGGATAAGGAGGCATCCTAACCTTCTTCTGATTGAAATGGACTAAAGGAAGTAGAAGAGTCTTCTAAAATGACATGGATGGACCCTTGACTTAGATCCACGAGATACTCTTTTGAGATGATCAACACTTGTCCAACCAATCCTTAAAAGAGAAGTAACTCCTTTTTTAATGAATTTGCTTCAAAGGTCTCAAATCTTTTCTTATATAATCTAGGTGTAGCATCTAATAATAAATATTATCCTTCTTGTTTTCATCTAAATTTTCAATAATTAAAACTTGCTTTAAATTTTTGTATAAATAATCTTACAAATGCCTACCCACCATATTTACTTTGAGGCAATCACAACTACAATTATCAGAGAATGACATGGATTTAAACAAAGTAAATTCTTAGTCATGTGCTCTTAGAGTCAGTATTCCCTTTATGGACATCTATCATCACCTTTCCAGTTACTAAGAAAGGCTTACCTAAAATCATGGGTATCTATCTATCCATCCCACTTCATATATAAAATGATGAAATCAATGGGAAAGATAAATTTATCTACCTTGATAAAAGACATCTTTTATAAACCCTTAGGGTATGCAAGTGGTCCCTCGCCTAGTGGAATGAATATAAAGATAGGTTGGACATCTCCTAATTATAACTACCTAAAGATAGTTAAAGGCATCAAGTTTATACTATCTCTCAGATCACAAAATGCCTTTCAAAATAGAATATCTCCTATAGTGCACATAATGGAGAAAATATCTAAATCATTTAATTTTTATAGCGGGTTCTTTTAAATTATCTCACTACACTCTTCAATTAAGGCAAAAAATACAACTTCACATGGTTTTTATTTTTTTATTTATAATAATTTTTAAAACTTAATATAACTAAGTATCCATTCAAAATCTTCAACAAATGAAATATGAAGCTTCTTTAAAATTTTTATAATTTAAAAAACTACTTATGTAAATTTTGTTTTTAAGCCTTTGAGAAATTGGAACTAGTGGTCTTTTAAATTTTGGTTTCAATTAAGTTTAATTACCAAAATCTTCTAAAGATTTATCAATAGGTTATTCATATTCATTTTTTGTCATCTACTCTAGGAACATCTCTAGTGATCTAAACTAGCTCTCTATCACTCCTAAATTTGGTATCCTTAACCTGGTACTTCCAGTTTTTCATTTAGGTTCACTTCAGTGTTATTTGATAACATTCCTGATGGTTTATTAGCCAAATAAGTAGTCAATTAGTCTAATTGATTTTATTGTTTCTTGTATTTGCAAATTGACCTTATCATAAATTACCCGTTTATTATACAAATTCTTTCAAGGAGAATTTATTTTCTTTAGATCGATTGATTGAAGTTAAACCTTGAGGATAATTAGATCTAGGGTTGAAAAGTCATTAAATTAGTTGGTGTATTTTCTTACAAAGTGGGGTTGGTTGCAAGTCAAATTATTATTCATTATATTTTGATTATTATTCTAATTAAATATTGAATAATTTCTCTAGCCTAGGCTATAAATATTTGAGTAGGGATTAAATATTTTATTGTGTATTAGGTTGATCAATTCTACGCTTAAAAAAAGGCAAAGCTCAACTGATTTTTCATATAAATTTTTCTCACAACTTATAGGTGCTCCATGACTTGGATTAAAGCCTAACTTATCTAGTTTCTTCAAAATTTATGCTACTTGTGAGGTTAATATGGCTAAATCATGTATGGCATTAACACTCGCCTCCTTTTTAGGTTTACCCATTTAGAGAGCCATAAAAAATTATTTGTGATAATTTCTTCAATTAGGGCATATATCTCATCGAAATGTTTAGACATAAGTGAACCACTAGCTGACTAGCTGTAGGATCTTTAAATGACTTGAACCAATAACTCATTATTAAATTTCTATATAATCAATGAAATGGTAGGGTTTTAATTGAACCAATGTACTCAATGAACAACTTGAACTTGGCTCGATTAATACTCAATTATTTTTGTTTAAATTTGTAAATAAACAAGCTTGAAGGTTTATTAAAACCTTGAAGATTAAATGAATTAAGTATGAATATAGTGTTGACCTCACTTTTGGTTGAGGTCTA
>NW_018226074.1:2995-3345 GCF_001263595.1 Phalaenopsis equestris | reverse complement strand
TTAGGGTTATCTATATGGACGTATGTCTATGACCGGCACCGGCTCCAAATTTTGTAATTAATCTCATATTTAATGAAAATTTCCAAAAAATTTTTGAACTTCACACGTTCTCCTTTCTACTTTTGGATTCAAAATTCCATTAAATTAAAAAAAAACTCACACGTTAAATGAGTTGTCCTTTTCACTAAAATAAACTGAAATTTACTTTAATAAATACTCTGTTTTGTTCTTGTTAATGCCAAAGTTCGGCCCACTGACGTTCCTTTCTATCATCTACAGAAAAATGTCAGGACAGAGGCTGATCTTTGCCTTCTAGGACGGCTGGAACCTCGCACTAAACGAAGAGATGG
>NW_018226074.1:1623-2932 GCF_001263595.1 Phalaenopsis equestris | reverse complement strand
CTACAACGGTCCGCTAATGGGCATAGTCAGCAATGAAGAAAAGAAGGGACTACCCTCACTGTTGAGGGTGACCACTCAGGATGACGCGTCACATAAGGGTAAAAACGTGATGACAGAACAAGATCCGATAGAGGGGCCCAGCCTGCTGCCCTCCATGATAGCTACTCCGGCGAGGGGCTTAATAGCTGCCCACAGTGAACAACTACCAAATACTCCGCTCCGCAGAACACAACGCAGAAATGCGAGCCAAAACAAACAAAGAGCCTTCTTGCGACAGGAGTGCAAGCGCCAAAGAAACGAAAACAGTTTTCTTACCCCCATTCCGGAGGGACATATCTACGATCCAGAGCTGAGAGAGACTTCGGCTAGCCTGCCTACTACAAACGAAGAATCAGGATTTCTGATAGGATCAGATGTGCACCCGGTCCCAGATATCTTGTGCAGAGGTTGCCCAACATGCAACGTCGAGATACCAGCCAGGACATCAGTGACAGGCGCTATTGTAGAATGCCCAGACTGCAATGTTCTACATCTACAATATTTCAGTACCCTAGAAGAATATGCTGCAAGCACCAACGAGTCTCAGACTTCAGGTTTTGTGGCAAATGAATCGTATGTACCACTGGGGACAGACCAGCGCGCACCGCAGAGCCCAGGATCGTACATCCCGCTTGAGGGTGAATCTCATATTCTGGATCAGCCAGCACCAGTTTGGATTCCTGCCGTGGCCCGGAGGAAGGAACGTCCTAGAAAACTGCCAGCTCCCGGTATGGTGGAATATTACAAAATAAGCAAGGTAAACAAAAGAGAATTTGAATTCTACGAAGAAGTTCAAGGAAGGTTTATCAACATATTGGAGGGCCTAGAGTTATATACCAGGGTTTTCTCTGAAACTAATGAAAGAAGCATTCTGGATTGCATCTTTGATTTGAGAAATAGAGCTCGAGCAGGCCTTCCATGGAAAGAACGTACTCCGAGCTAAAGAAATGGATGCGGGGGAAAGGAAGAATCACCATCTAGTGTGGATGTTGCTACAATTTAACAAACGACATACATGGGAATTCACCTGGGATACTCAGAAACGACCAAGTGGATCTGTTACCACCGATGATCAATTGGATGATAAAGAGAATGGTTAAATGGAATATCCTACCCGCCACTTGCATTCCTAACAGTTGCATCATCAAAATTTACGAAGAAGGTGACTGCATTCCTCGACACATTGACCATCATGACTTTGTGAGGCCTTTCTGCACCGTCTCATTCATTAGTAAGAGAAATATTTTGTTTGGAACAACAATCGACGTAA
>NW_018226074.1:0-1404 GCF_001263595.1 Phalaenopsis equestris | reverse complement strand
GAGCATGACTCAGAAGGTCTGCTTGATCAAGAGCTCGATATACCAAGCGCAGAGAATTCAATTGCTTGCTTTTAACAAGCATGACATGTATTTGACGTAATCAGTCTATGATGTACTCATATCTTGAGAAGACTCTCAATGCATTACAATGCATATTACAGGATGTACTCTTTTTGAGGCATTAGCCTATGTTTGATCTGTTGCATCCTTATTGAAGCAGATTAATGAAAATTTCTCTCGTGTTGTGCCTTTTTGTCAATTGCCTTTTTGTGCGATGGTTGAAAGCCGGGGAGTTTTAATGAACAAAGAACGAAACGATAAATTTTCAAATACAATACAAATAAAAGATAATTGTAATAAAACAAATTTCTCTTGAAAATTAACCAACTAAAATTAAAACTTTAAAAACACATTTTTGAAAAATTAATTGTGACAAAAATAGCAAGAAAATAAAACAAACTTGTTGAGTGGATACCTCCGTTTTCGGAGTTTCCTACTCTTTGTGCGAGCAACACAACAATCGTTATCTACACTAACTCTCTACACACCCCCGCGGAATTTCACATTCAGCACAAAATCTCACAAAGTTTCACAATTTTTTCCTCACCAATGTTAATCTTCATAAATTCTACTAGTTTCCCACGAATTTCAAACACGATATTTTAGAGGATGAGGATTTCACATCGAATTCTGCATTGCTTAGCAATGATTAACACGATATTTTAGAGGATGAATATTTTACATCTGATTCCGCATTGCTTTGCAATGGTCCACATGATATTTTAGAGGTTGAGGATTTCACATCCATTCTGCGTTGCTTTAGGAGCTCATCCTATTGCAATCTTTCAAATAAAATTCTAGAGGTTGAAGAATCACATCTGATTTCGGGTTGCTTTGGGAGCTCATCCTATTGCAATCTTTCAAATAAAATTCTAGAGGTTGAAGATTCACATCCAATTCCGCGTTGCTTTATGAGCTCATCCTATTGCAATCTTTCAACTCAAATTCTAGAGGTTGAGGATTTTATATCCGATTTCACATTGCTTTAGGAGTTATATTTCAATTCAATCTTTCAAATAAGCCCTAAATTCTGATTCTTCACATTTGAGGTCGGACCCTACATTCCGACACTTTCTTTTTACTCTCTTTTGAGAATTGACGTATATTTCAATTCTCACTTCCGAATCAGTCCTAAATTCTGATTCTTCACATTTAAGGTCGGACCGTACATTCCGACACATTCTTTTGAGAATTGACGTATATTTCAATTCTCACTTCCGAATCAGTCCTAAATTCTGACTCTTCACATTTGAGGTCAGACCTTACATTCCGACACTTTCGTTTGAGAATTGACCAACATTTCACTTCCGAATCAGTCATAAATTTCTGATTCTTCACATTTGA
>NW_018226073.1:0-1198 GCF_001263595.1 Phalaenopsis equestris | reverse complement strand
GTATTTTTGATATTTTAACAAAACAGTAAAAAGATCAGCTAACTAATGAGTTACAGTAGTAGGGGAAATCTCTCCTAAATCTAAACTCTTAAAAATTGATAGGGGCTTAAGATTAATACTAGCTCCTAGATCACATAAGCCATTTCCAACAAATTTCTCACCAATATCATAAGGTATAGTAAAACTACCAGGATCTTTTAACTTTTCAGGAAGCTTTTTCTAAATAATTGTGCTACACTCTTCACTGAGTGCAACAATCTACAATATATCTAAGTGGTCCTACTAATCCGTAAAAAGTGCAACAATCTACAATAATATCAACTATGTACCTTATTATCCTTCAGGGATCCACCTGCAGTAGAATCTACAATATCTCTAAGTGGTCCTACTAATCCGTAAAAAGTTTGAATTATTAACCAATCTGGTAAAGCATGGTGTGTACATCTCCTAAGGAGATGCTTAAATCTTTCCCAAGCTTCATATATTGATTCTCCTTTGATTTAACAAAAGGATGTAATATCGTTTCTCAGCTTAGCAATTAATTAAGCTAAAATTTTTTGTGATAGTTCTCCCCAAGTTCTGATAGATCCAGGTGATAATGAATTTAACCAAGCTTTAGCTTTGTCCCTTAATGAAAAAGAAAAAAGTATAAACCTGGCAGTATCATTAGACACTCCATCATATTTAAAAATAGCACATATTTCAAGAAAACTTGCAAGATGTAAGTTAGGATCTTCAGTAGGTGTTCCTCTGAACTGATTACTTTGTACCATTTGGATAATACCAGTTTAAGGTCAAATGAATTAACGGCAACATCAAGATTTTGAATAGTAAAGTGAAGTTCATCTGCTATAGGATTAGCATAATCTCTTAAAAGTCTTTGTCAATTTTTATTTATTTAATTATCTAAGTTATTTTCCATTTTGTTCAAATTTCTAATTTTTTTTGTTGTTTTTGAACTTTTCTAATAGTATGTTCTAATTATGAATCATAATTTACTAAACCTTCAGATCTAATACTACACATAAATAAATATAATAAGCAAAAAAAATTCTTAAAAGTACTCTTAAATTTCAAAAAAAATATATATTTTTTATGATTTTTTTTAAATTTTTACTTTTACTTTCTCGCTAAAGTTGCTAATTTACCATTACCTTCCCCGACAACAGTGCTAAAAAACTTGATCCCAAAATTATAG
>NW_018226072.1:0-1388 GCF_001263595.1 Phalaenopsis equestris | reverse complement strand
GGAAAGGAAGTTACAAAAGTTTTCAAAATAAAAAACAAAAAAGACGAAGAAATAGCCCCTAAAATTACAAGTATTGATCCCCAAAAAGAAAGATAAAAAGCTATTTGAAAATAGTCACCAAAGAAGAACACAAAAAATTGGGGCCCAAACAGGAACTGCCACTCCATCATAATCTTCAAGTCAGCAAATCAGAAGAAGCAAGGAATCAAGATGTAAATCTTAAGTGTGGAGCAGACAAACTGTCCCCAGCCAACAAAAAAAGGAGTGCAGTAGGTGGGGAGTAAGAAAAAGTACATTCCAGTGTAAACATGTTAGATCTGGCAAGCCAATTTGCAGGTCTATTCCATTCCCTATAAATTAAAGAGAGTTGAATATTCATAGAATTTTTAAGAGCCTGGATCTTTTTTACCCATTGTAAATGGTGCCAAGAGGAGGTTATGCCTTCTTGTATCATCTGCGGGAGAATTTGAGAATCCCCTTCAAGCAGTAAATGATGTCATTGATTCATCTTGGCAAGGGTAATAGCCCAATAAACAACAATTAACTCAGTTTCCAAGGCATCTGTGGCAGCAACAGGAGTTTGAAAATAAAGTATACAATGCCCATTATGATCCCTGAACACACCATCCACACCAGCACCCAAGTTAGAAAAACTGCCATCAGTATTGATTTTGATATAAGGCCAGGTAGGTGGGTACCAAAGAATAGCGGTAACTTTGGGATAGTGAGACCTTTCACTCTGGGGGAGAGAGCAAGTGCAAGGAAACTTCTGATGAAGAATTAATTTATGAAGGTAGGAGATGCAGTTTTTAGTTACATGAGACATGGAGGTAGGCTGATCTTCAAATTTGGCCTTGTTCCTAGCCATCCAAAGGAACCAAGCTACCATATAAGGTAAAATTCCAAGTTTTACAGAAAAGTTTTACAGAATTCCAATTTACAGAATTCCAACTCCTCCAATAGGAAAGAATATTGAGCCACTCTAAATGCATAGTATTAATGTTGAGGTACTTGGTTAGATTATTCCAAACTTGTTGGGCATAGTAGCATTTGAAGAGCAGACGAGGAATAGACTCCTCCTCCTTACCACATAAAAAACATTGAGAGGGTCCTCTCAAGCCTTTAAGCTTAAGTCTGTCATCACTTGGGAGGAGTCCATTAAGCATTCTCCAGATGAAAAATGACATAGAAGGGGATAAGCTTTTGTGCTAAATTAAATCACCCCAAGGTTTTTGCTCCCAAGTGTTGAGTTTCAGATATATTAATTTAGTTAAGTTTTGGTGTGCACAGCCCTACCAAACCAATTTATCAGCTCTAGATCTGTCAAACTGGATTCTATATATAATTTTAAAATGATATATACATATATATATATATATATATATATA
>NW_018226071.1:0-5045 GCF_001263595.1 Phalaenopsis equestris | reverse complement strand
ATTAAAATCATACGAGAAATCCAAAGAGAGAAAACCGCAAGCTCTCGGGTCGGGGCTAGGCTCTGATATTATATATTTATTCTTGAGGGACATCGGAGGCTACTATTGGTCACCAGAATGTATAGAGCCCGCCAGTCAACTAGAAGGGTGTCCTACTAATCCTAACTTAGGAGGATGCTCCTTATCCCGGTACGAGTAATCTACAAGTGGACAACAAAGTTACAATAAATAAAATTTATATTTTAGCATGCACTTGGATTTCATGCATACGAAAGGAGATTGTATCAATTTTGTAGTAAAAATATTTTTTATAAATATTATATATGTTCTTATCAGGTTTAAAAATTATGATTATCCACGAGTTGATCACGTTGTCGAGTGTAGGACCACCAACAACCTAAGAAGGTGCGGGTCCCCTACTAATCTTGTGTCGATGAATGATACTTCCATCTTACGGTTCACCGGGTCCTTAGATGGGGTTTTGATGTCATAGGATGGAATATCATTTTGCTCTACCACCGGTGTGTCTTTGTCATCTCCACCCTAAGCCCCAAAACAAACCCGACCTACTTGAGACCTTGCTTGATGGTTTCATATATAGCAAAAGGCTATATATGTGCACTTATGTATCAGACATAAGCACCTAAAACCCGAACCAAAAAGCAAGGAAAAAAAAACCAAAAAGAAAGAAAGGAAAAGAAAAAAGACAAGCCCACCTTCAAAATCCAATTAGATAGGAGGAGCTAAATTGGTAGAAGGGTTAGTCAAAAAACATGCAATTAACGGGGCTTCTCGAATGAGTAAAGAGGTGAAGTACACTCCCCATGATAGTTGTGAAACATCTTCAAAAGATGCAACTTAGAAACTTTCATGCCATTCCCAATTACCAGAAAATTCTTTGTTTTTTTCTTTCTCCAATATTACAATCAATTTAGCCCGTCGGACTAGCCCTAAAATATTCAAAAATATCTCATGCATCGCTCATAAAAAGGGGCATACAAGCTCTTTCAAATATTCAGGAATTAAAATACTTCATTTCATGATCACCAAAACATTTAAATCCAACTCAAGCCTAAACTTTCTAAAGCCATATGAACCCGACACCATCCAAGAAACCCATTTGAGTGCTCACGGCCAAGGGCAGCAAAGGGGAAACCACCAACCACCAAGAACCAAGGAACCACAACAGGGAGGCTCACGATTAGGGGCAGCAACACAGAGAGAACCACCAACAAACACAAAAGGAACCACCACGAGGAGACTCACGGCCAGGGACGGTACATAGGAAGCAAGCCCAAGCCAAAACAAACCATCCCCACATATATTAAAAAAGGGGAGGCAGCCATAAAGGGGAAACCAAGCCCTTAAAACAAATTTCAAAAATCCTTCAAACCCAAATTTTGTCTGCTTACACACTTTAGACAGAAGGAGGCAGCAAAGGGAGCAAAACTGAGCCACCAAAATAAGCACCGAAAGATCTTAACAACCAAATATTTTCATTCAACCGAAAGTGCTTAACAACCAAATATTTTCATTCAACATATGATTTGAATAGAGGGGCAGCAACAAGAAATAGAAACAAGCCCCCAAATCAAGCTCTAAAAAGCCTCAGAAAAGTAAATACCAGCTACACAAATATTGGAATAAAGAAGGCAGCCACAAGGGGGGGGAAACCAAACCCAACAAATGGTTAAGAACTAAGCTACCCCCAAGAAAAACCGAGCCATTACAAGCCAAAACCGAGCCCAGCACAAGCCAAAACCGAGGCATCACAAGGCAAAATTGAGCCCAGTACAAGTCAAAATCGAGCCATCATAAGGCGAAATTGAGCCCAGCACAAGGCCAAACCGAGCCATTATAAGGCAAAACCGAGCCCAGGACAAGGAAAAATCGAGCCATCACAAGACAAAACCGAGCCCAATACAAAGAGCCAACAGTCTCATTCAACATGTGATTCGAGTAAGAGGATACTTGGAAGCAGGGAAGCCAAAAAAATGAACCACCCACATAAGTTCCAGGGGCTTTAAAACCAAATTTTCCATGCAATACATGTTTCAAAAAAGATAGAGCAGCTGGGAAGCAAAACTGAGCCATCAAAATAGACACCAAAATCAACATTCCATCTAGCATATATTTTGAATAGGTAAATCGCAGCAACGGAGCTAAACCGAGACCTCAAAAATACCTCCTTTTCTTCTTTTATTTTTTTAAAGACTTGTAACTAGAGAAAATTAAGCATTCCATCCAACATTTATTTCAAAAAAAAGAATAACAAGAAGCAGAGAAACGAAACTAACCCCTGAAGCAAGAGTTTCAGCAGCCCTCAACATTAAATATCATCACTTTGCATATGTTCCATAATAAAAGGGCAACAGTAGGGAATGAAACAAGGCCCCCAAATGATTTCAGATTTTGAAAATAAACTACTCAATAATTTTAGATTTTGCAAAAAGAACACCCAATAGCTTAAGATTTTTCACGAATAGACCACCAAATGATTTTAGATTTTTAAAAATAATCATTCCGATAATTTTAGATTTTTCAAAAGAACACCCAATAGCTTCAGATTTTCACGAATAGCCCACCAAAGTTTCAAATTTAAAAAAAAAGGATTTGCTTAAAATGCATAAGAGAAGGATTCAAATGTTTCATCACAAACTTTCATGCAAATATGATGAACTAGATTACCTTACGCCATTTCAACAAACACTTAGCATGAAACCATAAATCCACCAACTCAGGATCAAGAACTTCATCTTTGACTCTTAATCATCCAAATAGAAGTGTAAGAAAGTATTTTAGCATGAAAGAAAACACCACATTAAATGGCTACAGAAGAGAAGAAGGGAAGAGGTTACCACTTGGTGTAGAGTACACAAGAAAAGCGAGAGTAGGTCTAGAAGCAATCCAGCAGCACCTCCCCCTACCTCTAAAAATTTTGGTCAGCCCTCAAACCTCCCCAGTTTTTATAGCCAGGAAAGGAAGAGAAAGCTCACCTAAACCTACCCATGGTGGACCAAAGTTGAGGGAGGTGGGAAAAACACCATAAATGCTAAAAAGAGAAGCAGGCGATAAGAGATCGTGTATGGGGCTGCGGCTTGAGGGACTACGACAAAGAAGAGAGAGGAGATAAGGAGTGTATCAGGGGATGGGCGCTGGCGTGCGGCTCGAGGGAGTCTCGGCTACGAGGGAGTCTCGGCTTCTTGAATAGGAGGGAGCTTCGGGCGAGTGACTTAGGGATTTTGGGAGAGAGGGGAAATGTTAAATATAATAATAATAATAATAATAATAATAATAATAATAATAATAATAATAATAATAATATTGTTATTATTATTTTAAGAAGTTCCATTTTGTGCATTTTCTCCCAGCCACGCCATCGTCGTGAAATGAACATCTCCCTTAGGCAAAGTCAACATTCCGGATGTGTCGGTGCAGTCTGCTTCGTCTTCTTGGGCCATCTTGGCAACCTCGTCAACGACCGTGTCAAAAACGCGTCAAATTTGATTTCCATCAATATTTTGGTTCAAGCTCAATTGATCAGGATGGTGTAGATGGTTGTCATGAGAGGTTTAGAAAAGGCTTGGAGTGATTTTCAGTTGATTTGGTAGTTCAATTTCGTGGATTTTGGTCACTTAGTCAATTTTGGGATGTTAGGTTGGACTTGGGTTTGGGTTAGGCCAAAGTTGGGTTAGGTCCAAGTTGATGGTTCAAAATTGTCTACTGGAATTTCATAAAGAGTTCTCAACATATAATGGGTGCCAATTTTGGGATTTGGGCATTCAATTTGGTGACACTTGGAGACATGGCTAAATTGGGGCAAAATTGGGGGAAATTGGGATTTAATTGAATTCAATTGAAGGGTTCATGTTGGTTTTGGGGACAAAAGGGTTGTGTTGGGTAATTTGGCAAAATTGAGGTGCCAACCAACATGATTTGGGCCAAAAACCAATGGAATCTCCATTTGGGTCCTCTATGTACTGATCTTAGCCAAACCCCAGCCTAGGGCTAGTGGGTCTAGGGGACCATCTGCACGAGTGTCCCAAAGGATCAAGGGATAAAAGTCAACAAGTTGGGTCTAGGTTTGTGAGCGAAAGTGAGTGAGCTAAATCCATATCAACATCCAGGGTCAACCCTAAAGTCAAGCAGTCCTATGGGGACTCTCCTTGAGCTTCCCCACATTGACCCTACCTACTAAGTGCTAGAGGTTAGGACCAATATGTGGAACTTTAATTTAAGAAAAGAATGGTTTAGAGCCTCTAATGGTGAGGGTTACTTTTCTAGGTTTTCTAGCAATATTCAATAGGAAAGTCCTATGGCTAGACCCTAGGAAATTAAAGAGGAAAAACTAAACCTCAACCAAAAGTGAGGTCAAGAAAGCATCATTTTTAAAATTGGATTTATGATGTTGAGTACTTAAATCCTCAATTGGAAAGATCTTACAATCTTTACAATCTCAAAGATCTCTTCTTTACATAAGAAATTAATCAATTTCTGTTTTATTAGATCCATTATTTTAAGTAATAAGATGCTTATCTCTTTTCTTGAATAAAGTATTAGTAATAAAAAAATCATATGCCAAAACAAAATCTAAAATAGTTCTACCTTCTTCATTAGTCACTCCAAAACCGTAGCCGCCATGGATATTTCTGAAATCTTCTACTACTCTAGCGACATGTCCATTTAAATCTCCTCCAATAAAAATTATTTTTTAAAGATATATCATTTGTATTAATTCTTCTACTTCATTCCAGAATATATTTTTAGGCCCTTTATCTAAAGCTACTTAAAGAGCATAAGCACTTATAATATTAAAAATATTAGTATCAATGATAATCTTAAGGGCTATAACTCTATTTTCAACTCTATTAATTTTTACAACATTATCTTTCAAACTCTTATCTATAATTACACCTACAACATTTCTAGTGCGAATACTCTTACCAGATTACCAAAGTTTAAAACCAAAGTTATGAGTCTCTTTAGCCTTTTCTCCAACTCATTTATTTCTTGAATACATAAGATATTAATTTTTCAATGAATCA
>NW_018226070.1:606-3953 GCF_001263595.1 Phalaenopsis equestris | reverse complement strand
GATAGGTAAATATATAAATTTTGGGTGCTATATATATGTAAAAGGTCTTTTTTTGTTCCAAAGAAACTCAATTCGACACGTGATCTAAGATTTAGATTTGATTAGAATGAAAATTTTGTGGCAAAAGATATTTTAAGTTGGCAAGCGGCCGGAAGTGATTTAGGGTCTGTTTGGGGCAGCTGCAGCTTATCCAGTTTCTGCTGATAAGCAGCTGATGAGCAGCTGATCCGGATAAGCTGTCTGGCTGTTTGGTTTGTGCGTATGAAAAACAACTTATTCTGGAAAAATGTTCATTCTGCCCCTGTTCTGAATAATCTATTTATCTGTTTGGTTTGTGCTTTTGGTAAACAACTTATTTGCAAATTTTTTTAATTAAAATAATAATCTGTGTAGCTGAATTTATTATTTTCTCAAATGTCACAACATGAAAATGCAAAAGAGTTGAATAACATTTATATAAATCAAAAAGTTCCGATTATATCAAATAAGCATAGGGACATATATTAAAGAGAAGTATACATTCACACAGTAATATAGATTAAAAATATGACCAAAAAAAAAGAAAAAAAGAACATGTTAAAATTATAAGGAAAAATATGACAATATTGACTTTAAAATGTAAAAGCACATCACGACGAATGTTGCCCAGTTCTGATACCTCAAAACCCCGAGCAAACCTGTTCGACTGGGATATCGTAAAAATGGAAGAACTCGAACCATATGCGGTGGTCTCCCGTTGTGGTACTATTGAACTCCTAGCAGCTGTGTCCAATTGGGATATAGTAGAAACAGTTGCACTGTCGGCCCACCTGAACAATTTACAGTCTTCCGGTCTTGTCCCCATCGCAGACACCTGTAAAACTGCCTCCCGAAGCTATGTGCCTGTCGCGACGTGAGTACCAAGGACGATAGTCCGCAACGACACATCACTTTCTCGGACTTCCCTAAATGTCTGGAACTCATCGTCCTGCAGTATATTTACCGAATTGCGGAGGCAGCGGTTGCCAGCAACAAATCTCTGTGGCCGTCCAAACTGCCCCACCATTATCTCAATAAAATTCGAAACAATATGGGAAAACTATAACATATGTACCAACAATAATTAGAATTACCTGCAACAGGTAATTCCATATTCTTAACAAATACACCACTTAATTTCTCAGGTAAATCCGAATGTTGTACAACAAATAACAACCATAGAAATGCTTCAAATGCTTCACCCCAAAATCCAGAAACCATATAAAATGATGTCATACATGACCATATCATAACAGACATAAAAAATGATGCAATACATGTTTCAAGCTGAAATACATTGCTTCAGAAAAGAACAGAATAGAGGAGTTGTAATATGTGCTTAAAACCAAACTCTCCAACTAACAAGTAGCAGATATACCCCAAAAAAATATCTCCCATGCAGCTTTACATTTCCCTCAAGCATTTCTGCTTAACAAGCATTTTTGTAAGCTAACCGAGCGTGCTAACAAGAAAACACATGCTTACCAAACCTGTAAGCATTTCTGTTTAACAAATAATTAGATATACCCGGTCCAAGCTACTTTAAACATGAAAACCAATTAGAATATAATTCATTCATGCCAATTAGATAAATCCCTCACTAGCAGCTCCATTTCTCTCAGTAGTAGTTCCAAACATTCCCCTCAATAGCAGTACCAAATAATGGAACATGTCAATCAGTCAATCATACAATTCCTTCATGCCATCTCTCAACATTTCCAAACAATAGAACATACAATAAAATGGAATCGAGCAAGAAGAGCAGCCTTAACTGCTCCTTAAAGTTTACGGCATACATAACATTATAAGGTGCATGCATAGCATTATAAGGTGCATTTCCATTTACATACAGAAACCCAAATTATGCCTTAACAACTCTATTTCCATTAGATGCAGATAGAATATATATATACAAAATGGAGCTGCTATGTATACAAGGAAAAAAATAGCAATGTTCATTGGATTTGTAAATAAAAACAAGACCATTATCCTTATATTTCAACCACTTGGGTTTGAATTTGTAAATAAATCTTCATTCTAAGTATTTACAAATCTAACACCCTGACAACGACTTTATATATGCTTAAAAATATAACAATTTGATACCGCTGCTAGAAGATTTAAATCCCCAACAACGACGCCAAAAACTTGACAGCGACTTTATATATGCTTAAAAATACAGGAATTTGATATCGCTGCTAGAAGATTTAAATTCCCGACAACGATGCCAAAAACTTGATGCAACTTTTATTATGCAAGAATTTATGAAATCAGATTTATATATTTATAATGATTTTGTAAAGTCACAATTTCAAACGCAAGTATACGTATCACTCAAGTAATACAGGGCTATAGTGGTGTCCCGTTTATCGATCCCACAAGAAAGCGAGGTAAGAGGTCCTTAGTCAAATTATAGTCTACTACAATTAGTCCCTAGTTTGGAATGTCGATTAAAATTATGTTTTATCTAGCAACTACTCCTAAATGCAAGTGTTAAATGTAAAGATAATAACTATAACTAAAGACAAATAATAATTCTAAAGATAACCCTTTTTGGAGGAATTGATTTGGAGAATTTTGAGATAATAAAAACTATTATTCTTATGCAATGAATTGGATAATGTAAGGAATGAGATGCATTAAATATTGTATGTGCCAAATAGGAGCAATCCTATTATTCACCCTTTGGTCCAGACATAAAGAACATTGACTAATCCTATGCTTGTTTACTGAATCCGTGGTTAGGCTGGGAGGATACTGACTCTCAGTTCGGAGCTCCCACGTTCCCCCCACCTGAGGGCTAACATCTCCGCTTCAGTACTCAAACAATAGGTTCGAATTGAGGATTTTAGTCTGTCATCCTAAAATCTCCAATTCTACGCCCATCAAAGTATATTTCCCTATTTATTTGCATTCAACTCCCATGAACTTAACCATTCATGGAATCTGAATGTGGTTCTCCTTTGTCAAGAATTACACAGCCCTCTCGGGTCTTAATGCAATTACAACGAATTTTAAGACTACAACAGGCCTTTATTGTAATGTAAATAAAGTGCAAGTAAAAACCAACACATTGATAATTAAATCCGCTTTTAACATGCATCACAAAATATTAAATATGAATTCTACTCATTACAAAAGAAAAGTAAAATGAAAATAACGACATAATCTTCTCATACCATTATTTCCAAACAAGAAGAGAGAGCAAGAAAAACACATCAGCAAGCACGAAGAAAACACAACAGAAAACTTCATTTCATCAAAGCACAAAGCAAATCCACTAGATAAGTAAACCATAAGATAATGAAGAACACAATACTTAGCTTTTT
>NW_018226070.1:0-305 GCF_001263595.1 Phalaenopsis equestris | reverse complement strand
GAATTGCGGCTCATAACCGCCAAAAGTTGGTCCATAGTCATCCAGGGCGCCGTCGGCGGGCTCGAGGGCGCTGTCGGCGAGCTTTTCTATCATTTTTTGGTCTTCTTGGGTAAATCTCGCCGTCGGCGCCGTTTTGGCGGCCTCGGCGAGCAGACTGCGCAGCTCCACCGTGTTGTTCCGTTTGACTCCATTTTAGCTCCGTTTCGCCCCATTTCAATTGCGTTGTGTTTCTAACATATATCCCTACAAAATAAGCATGAAAAAACCTTACTTTAAAGAGTAATCTCATTCAAAAATATGCAAGA
>NW_018226069.1:0-529 GCF_001263595.1 Phalaenopsis equestris | reverse complement strand
ATAAAGGGAGGTAAAGAGAGAAAAAACCGAGCCCCTATACATCTTACTCAAAACACTAAAAATATTTCCAATGTCATACTCGAATAAAGGGGTAGCAAGAAGCAAAACCAAGCCACCAACACTGACTACTCAAAGCAAACAAAATATGAATCAACTATGTATTCAAATAGGAGCAACAAGGGAACACAAAAAAAAGCCCCTAAATATCAGATAAATCCATGTGCATCCACTTCAAACTGAAGAAACCCGAGAGACTCAAAACAAAAGCCCCTATCAATAAATAAGTCCAAAATTTTCCTTCGAATAAAGTACGAATGAAAAGCTTAGAACAGAGTCTCCAAAATTAGACAAATCCAAATGCATTGATTTCAAACTGAAGACAACCAAGAAGCTCAAAACAGAAGCCCCAATTAATCAAATAAATATGTAAATCTCCATGTTAAAACAATGTAGTGAGAAGATGGTAATTAAAAGAACGAAAACACTTCTCGAATTTTCAATATACCTTCTTAGCCAAGAGAAACTGCAG
>NW_018226068.1:1000-2577 GCF_001263595.1 Phalaenopsis equestris | reverse complement strand
ATAGATTGTTGTGAATTCAACAGCTTGTCCTGCATTAATTCTATATACATGTTCTGATTCCAGTTCAGGGGACATCTTTGACCTCTGAATTGAGTTGTTGTGCTACTTTCCCGGTTGTGTGGACCACGTCCCTGTCAGATGCTTACTAAGTGTCCTCCTTTGAAAATGAGGAGTTGTGCATGTAACACTTCTTTCGTTGTGGTAGCTCGTATCAGTACTACCTTTTCCCTCGAGGAAGAAGATAGTACCAGATGGCGATGCACTGCAACACTCTTTTGAGTTTTCCTAGCCTCTTTTGTAGTCCTTCCGTGTTTTGAGGATTTCCATCCTCATGGATGTTGCATTATTTAAGAGTGCTAGAGTTAATTTTTACGGTACTATCCTTTGGCAGTGTGATATGTCCCCGCTACGACTTATTTTGGTTCCGGCTCGGGATCAATGCTTAAATTCCGTCGGCTGAGAATCACGTTTTACAGTTGGTTTGTGGGGACTGGGCCCCCGCCATGACATGTTTTTGTTCCAGCATGGGATAAAGCTGAGATCCCGTCAGCTGAGAATCGTTTCTCTCCTTTTTTCAGTTGTGTGAGTTATACTCCAGCTAGGATTGCTAGGAGGTGGAGGTTCTTTCCTCCTCAGGTCTTTCCTCCTCAGGATGCAGGTTATTCTCACCCTGCAGTCCTTGTTGTTACTGCTACTACGAGTTCTCTAACTTAGAAGATCGTAGGTGTAACTTCCTCTTTAAGAGAAAATGTTTCCGTTGGTTTGACGACTGTCCTAGCCCCGTTGTTCTGGGTTTCTCTGAGGTCTTGCCTGTGCCTACATTAGGGAAGAGTGTCTAGAGGAATAAGAATAAAGAATAAATTGCTGCAACTTTGACAGCTGACTCAGCCACAGGTCTCCATACCTATTGGGATTCTAATTTCCTCTCCAAGAGGGCTGGGTCCTCTTCCTTAAAAGAAGTTCCTTATCCAGATTCTTAAGATGTTCCAAGAACATTTATGTTCATTTTATCCTATAGGCTCTTGTAGTAGGAGATTGGGGTCCACCTGTCGGTCCATTATGAGGCCGGGATATTCACTTTCTATCATACATGCTATGAGACCCTCCGAGGTGTTGCATGAGCCCTTGGTGTGGTACTTAGAGCCATTGTACCAAATTTTGTGCCATGTATCATTAATGATCCTGCTATAGTGGCTTCGCCCACATTTGATGTGCCTCACTCTATTTGAGCTATGTTTGCCTTTTGGCTATGCTCTTGATGAGTGTATTTTGTTTCTTAGACCATTCTACATGTCTAAACATCTGATTTAGTCAATTACTTTGAACCTGACTAGGATTTGGTGCCTCACCTATCCAGAACCTTATTGACTTTTTAGTCTAATTTTGGTGAAAGAGCAGCTTTTCGAGGTTGATCCACCTCTCCCATATCCAACTCCATGGATATGTTTTGTTTGACTTGGTTGATTTTTATCACCTTGTCAGTAGTCATGTTGAACTGATTAGACACTTTGACTCTATAGATCAGTCCATGACTCGTTGTGATACTTCGATATCCAACACTACCGGTTAGACCTCTC
>NW_018226068.1:0-366 GCF_001263595.1 Phalaenopsis equestris | reverse complement strand
GAGTGGAAAAATCAGAAACTTTAATATAAAGAACTTTCTGATCTCAAAATTCTCCTGATAAGATCCTTAGGATATTATGTTCAGAGAATTGTTTAAGTGACATTGGGATGACCGATAAATCAGTAATGGATTTAAAGACATCTCCAAAATGAAAGAATTTCCTTGACACCCGGATACGAATGACGAGGCCTATTTAGGCTAAAGGGTGAAAAGAATTAAAGGACAGGGGCTAGGGAAAAGTACTTAAGGAAAATCCCACCTGGACCTAAATTTTGTAAAATCTCATATTTTGCATGGTATCTCTGGTCATTCTAGGATTCCTACATGAGAGCTCTTCATACCAGATCAATTTGGTATGTCACGCCA
>NW_018226067.1:0-1506 GCF_001263595.1 Phalaenopsis equestris | reverse complement strand
AATTTATAGCATTAGAGTTATTATTACTCCAACTATAATCTGGATGATTCTTCCAACCAGAATTATAATAGTTAGCATAAGAATTATTATAACAATTATTTATTGTATTTAAGGTCTCATAAGAAGATTGAGATTCTATAATTTGTCCGTAGATTCTATCATTTGTCCTAATGAGTTTTCCTCAAGCACAGGTGGTGTATGAGAATAATTCATTCCATATTGATCTATCTTCTTCGATAAAGCAGCTATTTGGGCAACCAACATATATATTACATCAGAATCATGAATACTTCTACTTTTTTTGGATTTATCAATTCAGAGGGCCATTAAAAATTATTAGTAGCAATCTCTTCAATTAAAGAATATGTTTCATCGAATGATTTTGACATAATGAACCACCAACAACAACGTCAATTATTGAGCTAAGAGATCCAACCAATCTATTATAAAAAGTTTGAATTATTAACCAATCTGGCGAACCATAGTGCGGACACTTCTTAAAGAGATTTTTAAATCTTTCTCAGGTTTCATAAATTGATTCCCCTTCAAACTGACAAAAAAGATGTAATATCATTCTAAGCTTGACAATTTAGATAAAAACATTTGTGATAAGTCTCCCCAAGTTCTGGTAGATCCAGGTGCTAATGAGTTTAACCATATTTTAGTTTTATCCCTTAGTGAAAACAAAAGTCTAAGTCTGACGTCATCATTCAACACTCCATCATATTTAAATATAACACACAATACTATAAAACTAGTAAGGTATAAGTTAGGATCTTCAGTTGGTGTTCCCCCAAACTGATTATTTTGAACCATTTAGATAAGAACAGGTTTAAGCACAAATGAATTTGTAGCTACGACAAGGTTTTGTTTACTCAAATGAATTTCATCTGCTATAAAATTAACATAATCTCATAAAGGTCTCTAATGATGTTCATTTTCATTTCCAACATTACTCGAGTTGTAAGACATTTTGCTAAAATAATCTGTCTCCTTTTGTTATCTTCAAAATTTTCTAACAGTTCTTTATAACTTCGAATCATAATGCACTAAATCTTCAAATCTTAAAGTACGCATAAACAAACATAATAAGCAATAAAAATAAGCAAACAAACTAAAATCTAAAAATATTCAAATTAAACTACAAACATTTTTTTAGTTAATGTAAAATGATTTAAATTATAAAATAATTTATTAACAATTTATGTTACTTCCCCAACAATGACGCCAAAAAATTGATGCAGGTCAGATTTGTGTGTGTTATTTTTGTAAATATTTTTTTATATTACAAAATGTACATGACCATAATAATAATAAATATGCAATATAAACCTGACAAAAATAACTTTAGTGAAAATAATTTTATCTTTTAAAACCTTTAAACTACCAAATCCCCTAATAATAACGCAAGTATACGTATCGCTCAAGTAATAATGAGCTCTCTAATGCAGTCCTAGATATTGATCCCACTATGAAGTCAGAAATTTTTATAGATAAATTCTTATA
>NW_018226066.1:0-289 GCF_001263595.1 Phalaenopsis equestris | reverse complement strand
TCACTTCTTGATCATTAACTCTCATAGTTAATTCTCCTTTTTGAACATCTGTCATAGCTTTTCCAGTAGCTAAAAATCATCTCTCTAAAATAATCAGTATTTCTTTATCTTCCTCCATATCTAAAATAATGAAATCCACAGGAAAGATAAATTTATCCACTTTTACTAACACATCTTCTATAACTCCCTTAGGATATGTAACTGAACGATCCCCTAACTCTAGAGTTACAAAAGTAGGCGAGACTTCTCCTAAGCCTAATCTTTTGAAAATTGACAGAGACATAAGATT
>NW_018226065.1:0-545 GCF_001263595.1 Phalaenopsis equestris | reverse complement strand
GCTATGATATGTTAACCTAATTTTTCTACTTATTTGCTGGTTGCGCTTGCTTGGACTTAAGAGCTGGGTTAACAGGAAGGAAATTAACAAGGAAAATTTACATACAAACCACTCAATTATTATGTATTTACATATGTAACATCTAAACTTCAATACATACAATTCCAATTTATCTATGCATGAGAAAGTGAATTACTTTTTAAAAATTAAAATGATAATACTTATTGTAAGCCAAAATTTTAAAATAGCATTTTTAAAAGTTTTTATTTTCTTAAGCTTACGCAAAAAAAATTAGAGAAACAACAAAAATTACCACGTCAGCGATGAATTTGCCACTGACATGTCGCCTAATCATCAGCAACTTGACTTCAAAGCCAATGATGTGGCTTTTGAATCTGTAGATAAGCCCGAGAGGTGCGGCATCGATTTTTTATTATGTCGATATAAGCCTGGATCTTCTGGCATTCGAAGTAGGGCTGTCAAAATGGCTCATTGTACACGAGCTGTTTTTGTTCGGCTCGTTCATTAAGTTAAAGAGTTAAACA
>NW_018226064.1:0-313 GCF_001263595.1 Phalaenopsis equestris | reverse complement strand
TTGCCACTCCTGCACTTTGGGAGAAAGACACCAAAATAATATTCCGTGACCTAGGCACATGTGAAATTGATAAGGGAAATAGACCAACGACATTTTTCAATAAGAAAGGTTGGGATAACATCGTTAGCAAATTTAAGGAGATGACAGGTAGGGAATAAATTGAAGAATAAATGAGACCAGCTTAAGAAAGATTGGAAACTGTGGAATGATTTGAAGCGTGGCTCCACTGGATTAGGATGGGATTGTGAATAGAACAATTGAGGCGTCAGAGGAGTGGCCAGAAAGGCTTGCGGTAAGATATTATTGAGTCATT
>NW_018226063.1:0-252 GCF_001263595.1 Phalaenopsis equestris | reverse complement strand
AGACGAGTGGCGGGTTCTATATATTCGGGTGACCGGGTAGCCTTCGTGAACCCTCAAAGTGAACCCTCAAAAATAAAGATATAGCTGAGTCTAGTCCCATACGAGTGCTTGCGGTCTCCCTCACCCGATTTTTTTTTTTTTATCGAAGCTTTGAGACAGGGCACTCGTGTTACTTTTCCTTTACTTGGGTCTTTTTCGTTGATTTTCTCAAAATTTTCAGTCATGAGTCATTGCTACACTCTTCTTTGGATT
>NW_018226062.1:3864-4759 GCF_001263595.1 Phalaenopsis equestris | reverse complement strand
TTATAAGGAAAAATTAAAGTTATGGTATGATCGGATGATTAAACAAGAAAATTTTGAAACAGGATAAGAACTTTTTCTTTACAACACTAGGCTGAAGTTATTTCCTGGAAAATTGAAGTCTCGTTGGTTAGGGCCCTTTACTGTGACTCAAGTTTATACTTACGAAACTATTGAAATTCAAGATCAGAATACGGGAAATAGATTTAAAGTAAATGGACATAGATTAAAATCATATTATGAGGGAAAAAGACCAAATTGTAAAGAGGTTTTAATGATCAGTCAATTTTCAATTTAAATAACACCTGAATAGGTCGGGCTGACGAAGTTAAACCAAGCGCTTTATGGGACGCAACCCACATTTATCTTTACTTTATTCGTAATTATAGTACTTTTTATTTGAGATTATCGCTAGTTAGTGGTAGTAATAAACTCTACTACTCTTATTACCCTTGAATTATCATAAAAATTGGATCCATGAAGAAAAATTGGAACGCATTTGGACCAGAGCGAAACTGAGAAAATTTTGCCTTGGGCACCGATGGCGCCGACGACGCCGCTGACGACAGGTTTTTCCCGAGAGTTCAGACAAAATTGCTATTTGACACAATATAAATTGAACTAATTCATTTTATCCATTCACTATAATTTCTTGACAAGGAGAATGATGCTTTCTTATATATTGAATATCACAATTAAACCCTACTTGGTTTTTGGGCGGGAATAGTCTTTTTAAACTCAAAAATTCAAATTCTAGTTCATATTTTCCCTCCAAAAGCAAATTGAAACTCTACCAATTTCATTTCTATGGCATCTAATTCCCTGATAATCACAAGAATGCGAGTTTTCAATCACGAAAGTTTATTAGTACGGAAGCGCAACGAATCTTCAACAAATT
>NW_018226062.1:0-3603 GCF_001263595.1 Phalaenopsis equestris | reverse complement strand
GAATCAACCAAGGAGTTGTTTATGTGCGAGGAAGATGGATCACTTTCACTCCTGCACGGATCAACGAATTATATATGATAGAGAATGTTCTTATCTGCCACTATTCCAATTTCATCCCAACGAGAAACCAGATGAATGAGATTTACCAATATTTAATGGACGAAACTGACAACTGGAAAACAAGAGAAAATTGGTATGTTAGTTTTTCTGCAACACTTCTGAATCTCGTTTCAAAATATTGGCACTTTTTAATTTCTACAAAACTTTTACCAACAATGAAGATCGGTAAAGTTTCTAAGGAAAGGCTATTTCGAATTTTTGCATCCAAAGGGGAATGCCAATTGATATTGGATCAATAATTGTGAGGGGCCTGCTCATTCACGGATCAACTTATGGGCTTGGACACACCTCCACAATTTTCTTACTTGGCAGTCAGTTCCAATTGTCCTATGAAAATTGGGAAAAGGTTCTGCTACCTTGGAAGCCTTTGGATCCAACTGAAAGATTCGCAATTTTTTTAAACTGAAAATGACATAGCCATTGTAGTAGATCAAGCGTCTCAAAATTCACTGCCAGTTCAACCCTTAGTACCTGATAAGTCTTTAGTTATCCTACGTCGAATCGGGAAATTTCAAAAAGGAGGTACAAAATGTCATGAATGCGATTAATAATATCTTTTATTTCTTTGATCATCTGGATTGGAGGACGATAGAAAATTTCGAACATTCTGGAGATTTAGAAGATAGTTTGATACGATTGATGAGGAGGATGAAATTAATTGAGGAGGATTCTACTAAAGAATTTCCATTCCAACCCTTCTACAACCTCTTCGTTCATGTGCAATCAATGGGTGATATCAGAGGAGAATCGAGTACCGAGTCTGAGGATTAGCAGATTTATATTACTACCTATATGTTTATCTATGTATTTTGATTTGAACTTTGTATTTGCATTACTTTAGCATTATGTTTATAGATCTCTGTATAGTTGACACTAAGCATAGAATGTTTTGTTTTCAGCATTTTGAGTGTTGTGGCTTGGATTGCAACGCTGAAATAATGTATTAAGGTTGACAAAATACAAAACTTAGGTGTGTTATGTAACATATATTGTAACTCTTGGAATTTATATATAATTGTGATGTTTTGTGTTGTGAAAGCTTATTTGTGATAAGTACATCATTTAATCACTTAAAATTATGTCTATAATGATTGAACGGATGTCGTTAAGGCTTGAAATTGATTGAAATCACAAAAATCTAGGAATTGAACCAAATCAATAGAGCCCAGGCCCCGCGGCCGGCGCGGTCGATCCCGCCGACGGCGAGATTTTCCCGACACTTAGGATTTAAATTCCAATTAAGCACGCCGACGGTGCCATCGACCCCATCATCGGCGAGCTCACAAAAAACACCTTTAACCGTAATTTTGACCAGTCAACTGCCACTAGTCATGATACCCTTCCTCCTAAAAACACGATTTTTGATCTAGGGCTTGAGAAATCGTGGATTTGGGGCAATTTCAAGGCTTTTTGACACCAGATTTGATCATCTCTTGGTAAACGCTTCACTCTAAACTAAAAATATTTGATTTTCACCATGAATTTCTTCCACATTGAGAAAATCCAAAACTTGGAGAATGTGAAGAAAATATTGGGAAGAAATTCACGGAAATTAGTTTTGAAATCTTAGAATCATTCTTGGAAGCCTATATTTGAGTTTTTAAAGTACATTTTGGAAATTTTCATGATTTTGATTAGATTGTCATGGCTCCAAGATAAAATAAAAAAGTTTAATGTGACGAGTCTCGCTTCGTCAATGCGAAGGCTCAGACAAGATTTACTTCCATATATGAAGGAAAGAAGTGTATACAAGATTGAAGTGCATACAAGATCGAGTTTTTGAAAGTCCGGGAGGAGAAATTGAACGAGTTATTGCTGAGCGGAGGTGGGAAAACTTTTGTTACACCACTAATAAAGCTGATGCAAATGTTGTGAAGGAGTTATACGCCAATGTGATTTATTCTGATGACGGAATCGTTCAAGTGCTTGGATTCCCTATTGAGTTTACTGCTCCCAGCATCGACACTTTTTATGAAGTCCCAAACCTTTACAGCTGCCAATATGAATCCTTTAGTACAATGGAAAGCCCCCTCAATGATGTGATCAACTTTCTCACTGATGGGAAATAAACATGGAAGATAAAGCAGCGAGAAAGGGTTATTTTTTCTGCTTCCATTCTGAATGTCACCTTTAAGGCATAGCACTATTTCATTTCCTCTACTTTGTTACCGACCTATCACCATAGTGAGGTAACTAGAGATAGAGCATTCTGAATTTCTGTATTCAAAATAGTAAAACTATAAATGTGGGGAGAATAATTCTTAAGAATATATTGACTACGACAAGGAGTGAGACTAGTGTTGGTCTAGGACATCCTTGACTTATTTATGCAATTTGCAAACTTTCTGGAGTAGAATTTGGAGATGAAGAATGGGTTTATCCTATGAAACCCATTAGTAAAGCTAATTTGAAAATTTATGAACTCCATGAGAAATGGTGAACTGGGAGTAGATGTCAAGAACCTTCTACGAGTAGAGATGCCCCCTCTACATACAAGTTATGACCTTCCACCTTCTAGTTCCCCTACCCTCTCTGATTTGATGAATGAGTTGACCTTACAGCGGAAGAGAGCCATATTGATAAGTGAAAGGATTGGAGGTTTAGAACGTCGACACGATTATGATAGTGGGTACCTGCAGAGGCATTCAAAGTTTGAGGTAGCCTATTATGAAGCTCAGGCCCAACATTACAGAGGAGAGCCTGATGTTACGTTTTTTGAATGCCCCTGATATACTCAGTATCAACCTAATCCTCCTGCTGATTAAGGTGATGAAGATATAGCTTAGGATTTTGATATAGAATGAAATTGATGTACTTATGTTTGTATTTTTACTTTATGTAATCTTTTTGTAATAGAAATGGATGTTTATGTATTTGGACTTTCATTTTTATTTTGTGTTGTGTACTTGGATAATTTTAAATTTTTATAAAGTTAGTGTGGTAGTTAAATGTGCATGTGAAGTTCAATAGATATTAAGTAGAATTGTGGATTGTAATGAGATTTTCATTTTTTCATTTTTTTAAGTTTTAATTGTTTAGTATTGTGATTTGGTTAGGAAATATTGTGCTTGTTTTAGTTTTATACTTATTTCAAAATTTCATTACCCAAAAATTCCTCTAATGATTTATATGTGTAGAAAGCTCCTAATATTACAGACCAGGTGAAGTAAGAATTTGAGAAGGCCTGCAGAAATTTCAGAATGATAAAAATGTCTATAATATTGAGGTATGATTTATATTTATAGTTTTTTCTTTCCAACTGTATTATTTTATATTTAAAAATTTAAGTTTGGCGGAGGGAAAAAAAAGATTAACTATTAGATGTCCTCTATTTCAATATTTTTAAAAATTATTTATATAATTTTATGTAGTGAATTTAATTCAGGTAACTATATTTTTGTAACTATTTAACTGTTATGGTAGATTTACAGAAATTTTTTTATAAAAAAAAATTAATTTTGTAACTTATGATATTTAGTATAA
>NW_018226061.1:0-440 GCF_001263595.1 Phalaenopsis equestris | reverse complement strand
CTCCAAGAATATAGAGTTGATAAAACAGACGGTGGCAGGTGGCAACGAGCTATAATATTATCATCTTCGATCCACTTTTACTTAAGGAACACCGCCTTATCTGTTTCCTCTACATAACTGGTCTGACTGAATTGCATCTTAAGTTGCCACCCAATATGTTCTAGATGAGCATGCAATTCAAGCACCTTAGTCTCTAATACAGATATAGTATTCTCCATCTGGTTGTTCTTGTCCGATTTTCCTTCAATACTAACGACTAAGAAACTGTTATACATCTCCAGTGCACTTTGACTAATGAACTTCTTCCTCATGGCTTCTTCCTTCTTCTTCAAATCCATCTCCCATGAAGATATTTTCTCTAAATCTCTCTATTTCTTAAGCTTTTAGGGCTAAAAATAATTCGGTGTGAAATTCCTTCACAAACCCATTCTATTTATAAG
>NW_018226060.1:0-341 GCF_001263595.1 Phalaenopsis equestris | reverse complement strand
TTCTAAGGACAAAGGACATCTCTGTGCTTCTAACCATATTTTTCAAGATTAGATGGCTATTTTGGCTTAAATTAATTACGTAAATTAAAATACCACTTAGAAAATTATGGGATAAATTTTGTAAGTGTCCTGTGGTCAGAGAAGCTTAAGAAAAAAATTATGATAGTTTCAATAATTTTGTACATTTCTGTATTTAATTAAGTGTGTATATCTTATGTTAATTTATGTAAATTAAATATTGATAAAAAATTGACAAAATCAATCCCATACCGTGCATAAAAATCATGTTAACCCATTGTGAATATTTGGAAATTATTTAAATAAGTTTAAGCACTAAAGTT
>NW_018226059.1:0-1104 GCF_001263595.1 Phalaenopsis equestris | reverse complement strand
TCCGAACTGCTTCGCACCTGTTCGTTCCCGCGAGCTCGTCCGCCTTGCGAACAATTTTGATAATTCAACAAAAACTTTTTTGCAAAAAATTCCACTGCAAAAATCCTTGCTTAGACACTCTCTATCTCTCTCTCTTTTTTTAAGAAAAGAAAGAGCGAGAAAAAAAAAATTGAAATCTTCGAGCAAAGCAAAAAAAATTTTCTCTCCGCCTCCAAGAAAAGAAATAAATATTCACTTTATTTCCTCTCCTTTTCCAGCATAGGAAATCCTTAATTAAATTTGCTTAATTTGATTTAAAACAATTTAATTAAAAAGCTTTCCTTTTTCTTCCTTTGGAAAAAAAAATTCCTTTCCAATTTCTCAAGCAGATTTCCTTTCAGCCAAGTTTAATTAAAAAACTTTCCTCTCCGCAACAAAGAATGAGTTGGGAGAATATTCTGTAAAAGCTTCCCTTATTCCCTCAAACTTCACTATCTCAAATTTTGCATCAGACATTGCCATTCGAATTTAATCCTGCAGTGAATTTTACCTGTCTTGTATGAAACAAAGCACACACCACAAATAAATTCAAATAAACCTGAATTTTTCTCTGTCAATTTGCAGCAATTTCCCGCATTTTTCAGTGATTCGTGAATCAAATTTTTTTCACACGAAGCACCTTTCCTGTTCGCACAAAAATTCGGCTGAAATACTGCGGACACCAACTGAACTCCACTGCAACTGCACATGTCGCAATTCCTGCGATAAATATGTGAACTCCGCTGCAACTGCACATGCCGCAACTCCTGCGACAAACCTGCGAACTCCGCTGCAACTGCACATGCCGCAACTCCTGTCTCTTTCCTCCGTCGTGATCCCTCTCTTCCGCGAACTCCCGATCCCTGTTTGTACGTCCGCTCCGCCTCGTTCACCCGTCCCGAACTAGTCTGAGGGTCGCTTATCAGAATTCTCAGCGCACTGCTGAACACTTTGCTGCCTCGCGAACTGCACTTGCGGACCCTCCGATCGATATCCTCTTACTTCTTCCTGCGTCGAAAAAAAATTTTCTTCCTTGCCCTCAAACCTTGCTCTCGAACCAGGCTCTGATACCACTTGTTGAGAAAA
>NW_018226058.1:0-338 GCF_001263595.1 Phalaenopsis equestris | reverse complement strand
CTCCAGGCCTTCTAATATGTTGATAAACTTTCCCTAAACCTCTGCATAGAACTCAAATTCTCTTTTGTTTACCTTGCTTATTTTGTAGTATTCTACTATTCCGGGAGTTGGCAGTTTCCTGGGGCATTCCTTCCTCCGGGCCTCGGCGGGAACCAAACCAGTGCTGGCGGATCTGGAATATGAGATTCAGCCTCAAGCGGGATGTATGATCCTGGGCTCTGCGGTGCGCATTGATCCGTCCCCAGTGGGACATACGGCTTGTTTGCCATAAAATCTCGAGTCTGAGACCGTTGGTGCTTGACGTGTATTCTTCTAAGGTAGATGTAAAATGTTGCAGT
>NW_018226057.1:7073-22555 GCF_001263595.1 Phalaenopsis equestris | reverse complement strand
TACTTGTTTTTATGTTTATAGTACCAAGACCCTTCATCATCAAAAAAATCATTAATGTCAACGCCTCTAATATAGATCAAGGATAGATCAAATAGAACTTGAATTAAGTCAAGTCTAACCTAATTTTATTAACTATATATTTGCATACCTATCTAAATCAATGCAGACGTGCAACCTCACAATACTTATATTATATAAATTGTTACATATATATGAATACTTGTTTTTATTACTTGTTTTTATGTTTATAGTAACCTCACAATACTTATATTATATAAATTGTTACATATATATGAATACTTGTTTTTATGTTTATAGTACCAAGACCCTTCGTATCACATCAAAAAAATCATTACATATCTAACAACTAAACTCTTTTTGGGTAAAATTTATCTTTTTTTTTGTATTTTCATCAGCAAATTGAGTTAAATTCAGATTTAGTAGGTCTGCAGGTTTTTATAATGAGTAATATTTTCTTTTTTTTGTAAATTGTTATTTTTGCGGTCATTTAGAATTAGTTTTTATTTAAATTAAGAAAGTGCTACACAATTGAAAAATTGAAGGTTTTCTTAGATCCGTGTATAAATTGCCAAGGCTTCAAATTTATGTGTGCAAGGAACCCTATTCTAAGAATGATCTAATATTTGTGCGGAGGTACTCATCTCAAATATAAATGATGAAGTATCTTAAGTCTATTATTTATTAATCTCTTATAAGGAAATTAGACTTTGCTTATTTATGCCAAAAGTCATTTCTTCATAATGAGTATGTTAATAGTATCTAATTTTATTAATAAGTTAAATATATTACACATGTTCATCTGTAAAAAATAATTTTATGTTCTCATAGTGTGCAAGTGTTATGCCTTATATATAGTTCATAAAAATTAGTGACGTCAGATGCATAACAAGTATATGTAACATAAAGTATGATATTGTTGCTAAAAAGAAAATATATGAAAGTTCAGCCATATGGGAAAGTTTAATAAATTATGATGACTTACATAGGGAATGACAAAATTACCAATAAAATGAGCAATTTTTAGGGACAAACAAGATTCTCGAAACTCAATAATTATACACCGGTGTAATTAAGTGTTATCTTGCTATATTAAGATGATTCTATTATCAACTACAATAACAGGATAATGAGTTAGATGACAATCATTTATATGCGCCAAAAGATGAATAACTATTACATGGTATTTCTAAGACTATGACAAGTAAGAATGCAAAGTAATTATGTAAGCAATACGTTATACTGAATGATTGCAAGCATGATAATTATAAATTCACTCTTTGCAAACAATCATGCTCATTGTTTATTAATATGTTGGAAGTATTTTTTTCAATCATCATACCATGTCATAGGTTGATGTTTATTGCATCAGCCTATATAGATGAGCATGATTGTATTCAACATATACTTCCAACATATTAATAACATGAGATATATTTATTCTTTTTTTTTAATATTTTGAACTTTGTATTCAACATTCTTATCTCACCAAGATTTAAAGTTTGTCAAACGCAACTCTAGTCTTAATCTCTTGCTTTAGACAAAGAAAAGAGTAGGTCGGACTGAAATAAGATTTTCAGAATTGTCCTTCATTTCAATATTTTGATTTACAAATTTAAATGCATCAAACAAAATAAATGATTAATTTTTTTATAATGTATATTAAAGATATATGACATGACTTGCATTAATTTAGATAGGCCTGATGGAGAAAAGTTCTGCTTGACATCGAATGTTTGGCATGAAATGCATTGAGCCTATGAAAATTAATCAGATTTTACTTCTTCTCTTATTCGACAAAAAAAAACATTTTCAACTTCTTATTCAACCAAAAAATATTTTGTATTTTGTGCAAAATTTTGAAGTCCTGTTCAACAAAAGAGTTTTTAATAGTAGAAGTTGCAAATCTGAGATGACAGACAGATCAAACATTCTACTGCATGTAGAATAAATACTACTATTTTACATTCTTTCATGCATCACAAACATTAAAGAGAATTCTTTTCTTTTTATTAGTATTTATACCCGTTATTCATTGGTTATTCCAAACAACAATGTAGCTTAATTATCAGTAATGGACTCTTTAATTCATTTGTTCAAGTAAGATTTACGTACATGTCACTAACCTCCTTTGTATTTACATATCTTGCACCTAAACATTAATTTTTTATATATATGCTACCTTATCTATGCATGAAAGAAGATCCATTTCACATTATAAAAATAGAAATAATCATATTTTTGATGTGATATGAAAGACTTGTGTTGTACAAAGGTAAAAAAGTAAAGTGTAGGTGTTAGATACGTATATACACAGGATTTGGGTGGTATGTATGTAAATGTCCCTTTGTTCGATGCAATTGGTCTACCTTTTCCAAAACCTGAGAAGAACTGAATACTTATAAGCATACTATATTCAGTACGTAGGAGAGAGCAAAAAACACGACTTTTGTGTTCTAAGTTTATGATAGATTGACCCCGTACAAGAGATCAGTATATATGCTAAAGAAAAAGTAAGAAATCTAATGACGGGAATGGTTTTCTTGGAACTTTCAAGCATAGATGGAATTATATTGTTGAAATCACCACTTGTCATAATCGAGAAGTGTGTCACACCAATTGAATTCATCGACGGAGGTAGTCATAAGTGAATCATAAAGGAAGAATCTTGATACATCCTCCATGGAGATATCGTTAAGAAAAGGAGTTAGAGGAATGGTGTTCTGTACCTGCGGTGCTGTCTGATCTTGCTGGAGTTGGGAAGAAACCATCTTGAAAAGGAGTTAGAGGAATGGTGTTCTGTACCTGCGGTGCTCTAATCTCTGTTAGTTTAGACCTCATAGCCAGCATTTCATGTGAAGTCAGAGGAGAAGAAGGAGAAAGCGTTGAATGGTTTTGGCTCCCGATCTCAGATCTACGAAATTGGACATAACGCTCTTTTATCCGCCGAAATTCGTCGGAGTCCTGCTCTGGCCAGGATTGGACGGCGTCAAGTTCCGACGAGAAGGAGGCAACGAGCACGTCGTCGCCGCAAAGGACGGAGAGTTTGAAGGCTTTCCTCTTCAATCCTGTCATTCTCGTCAGCTCGTGACGAGCACGTCGTCGCCGCAAAGGACGGAGAGTTTGAAGGCTTTCCTCTTCAATCCTGTCATTCTCGTCATATAAGTTGCGTGGCGGGCTCGTGAGTTCTCTCGGTACTTCATGTCCAGTTTTGCTCGCCCCATTCGTCCGATCTCTTTGTCTTCCTTCTCTGCTAGGCTTTCTTCAAACACAGGCAAATTTCAAAATGAGAAAGAAGAATTCTTAACATCCTCCATCTGTTTTTTGGGGGGGAAAAACTTTTTTTTAAAATTTTTTTCTGACCGTTGCAGAGTAGCCGTTGATAATGGCCAGCTTCAACGGTTTGAATTATGTACTTGATGAGAGTTGTTCTCCACTTACTAATTGATGTGTGCTATTTATCAGATTAATTTGAAGTGGACTTAGACCATTGGTTGAGCCAACTAAGCCATTTTTTTTTAAAGCTCAATGAAGTAAGCAGTTTAGAATATTACAAAATACTTGGGCTATAAAAGGAATGCAATGTTCAACTATTTAATATGTTTCATTTGAAATCTTTTAGAATTGTTTGGCTTAATAAACACCCAATTCAAATTTTATTTTTTTTTGTTTGAATAAAAACAAATTCAATGTAAAATAAATTCTTTAAAGTTGGCGGCCACAATACGTGGCAAGCTGGCGGTGTCGAGGGCAGCGATGGGCAGTGGTCATGCAAGTAATGGGAATGCAACTAATGGTGTTGGTTAGCGCCCAACAATGACAGCAATGGACGCCTACTGACAACGGTGGCGTCAGAGGCAGGCAGCGACTGACAGTGGACAACAAGTGACAGTCTTATTTTATTTGATTGTCATGTTACATAACAATATATGAAAGCACACGTGTGCTCCTGATTGGGCCCACCATGTCATACATCCTTCCTGGATTAAGATTGACTTTAAAATTGTTATCGCATATATGAATGTTCATTTGTGAAGCAAATAAGCATGCTATTTTGTAGGCGCAACAAAAAGTAAATGGACATTCTAAATAAAAGATCTCTAAAGATTAATTGTAATAAATTCTCCTGTATAAATGTCGATATAGGCCTTCCTGAAAAGCAGATGTTACAGGAACTTCTGAGTCCAATCAGCATTAGGGAGAAGCAGATATTGATGGTTTTTCATAGTTAAACTATTGAGAGTCTTCAATTGGTATTGTACTATATGACAAAATATGTTATATGACAAAATATGTGATAGAGGATAAGGGCTATAATTTCAGCGTGTATTTTAATTTACAGAGGTCCCTTGCACTCCTACTAAAGACGTCAATCAATGCTCATAAGGCAAGCCCCAAGTTCTCATAAATTTGCATAAGTAGTCTTTGAATAATTATGAGGTGAATAGATCATCAATCCAAATGAAGAATTTGGAAAAATTGTTTGATTATGTCGAGGGTGGCACAAATATCACGAAAGAGTATGTAGATCCTCTTCTGAGGAAATATAATGGTGTTGTTGTCGTATAGGTAAAAAATAAAACACTTCTTTTTTTTCTGTTTACTTTAATTATCATTATTTTAATCAAATATTTTTTTTCTTAAATATTTTGAAAGTTGGAACTTAATACACAACTAGATTCTATGTCGAGTGGCTAGAATAATGTATTTCAAAGGATTAAACATTATGGCAACCAATGATGGGATGCTAGAGGTCATGCAATGATAACCTCGAAGAACAAGATGATTTATTATCTAATTGAGTTAATGGCAATGCAATCTTCTCTACCTATATAAAAAAGGGGTTAATTGTGCTCGAGATGAGCAAGAAGATTGAGGCAAGAATAGAAATTTGTCTGAGAGCAAAAGTCTTTAAGGGCCTTAAAGCTGAGAAGAAGGTGGATGAAATTGTAAAGAAATATTTTTGCAAAAAGAGAAAGAAGACAACTTTATTATAATTTAACTTGTCAGTTAAATCTAGGACCTCAAATCCTATGAAAGACTTCAAAAACAAATCTTTAACATATAAATCCTATAAATTCAAACATATGTTCCAATACATGCGTTTCAAATGCATTTATAACAATAGATGATCTGGAAAGCCAAAACAAATAGAACCTATAATTGTCATTTTGACCCGTGACAAATGACCATCCAACCGCAATGGCAAAAGGGTGGTGGTGATTGACGGCGGCAGCGAGTAGCGAGTAGTAGGCAACCAACAGTGGCGTCAGTAAGCACCCAACAATGGCGATAATAAGATTCTGATGATGAGAATGACACTGGTGGCTGGTGGCTGGTGGCGACTGACGACTGGTATCAAGTGACAATATCACTTTATACAACTGTGTTTTTAAAATTCGTCCAAATCCAACAAATTCTAAATACATTAAAAAAGAATTAGTAAGTGATTTCCATGTACATTAGAATTTATATTGTATTTACTTATTTTCCGAATAAGCAATTAAATTTTATATCCCCTACAAAAAAGAATTGAATTAAATTTAAAATTTAACTCTTAACAAGTAAAAATGCCCTTGATCCATTGATCGTCAATAGGTTGTTCATTATAGAGGGTTCGTTTAGGACAATTGTAATAAAACTATTATTATTATTATAAAAATTATAAATTAACTTAAACTCCCATCCTTGGCCATCTATCCTCAAAATTTTTGAAATTTACCAAAATGCCTCTGAAACTCTAATTTTCTCAAAATTGCTCAAATTGTCAATTTTTACCAAAAAACATGTTGAACCAATTCAAACCATTCAAGTTGACTAAAACACCCCTATTTCTTCAAAATTCCCAAAATATCCCCAATTTCCTAAAAATTATCAAAATGCCCTCATATCCTAAAATTTACCAAATATCCAAAATCATTCCAAACCCCTCCCCAGAATCAATCCTAACTACCAAATGATCCCAATTACACATAAATTCCCAAATTGCCCCTAAATGCCTAAAGTCCCCAAATTATCACCAATTGCCACCAATTTGATTTCAAACTCCCCCAATTTCAAAACTAAATCAAACTTCATCATGTCTAAGCCCAATTGAAATCAAATTCCAACCCAATTTTAAGCCTAAATCTTAAGTACAAACAAAATGGCCCAAGTTTACCCTAAATCAAAATCTCATCAAATTGAAGCTTGCCCTTAATCTGATTTCTTGAAATTTGTTTTCTAAATGCTTCATGACATTTTCCTAAACCAAATCAAGCCTTCAATTTATTTGGATCCAAGCCCAAGCCAAGCCCAAATCCAACTTTTAGCCTAAACCCTTATTTTGAGCCTAAGATCTAAACTAACCCATGCTTAATCTTTTTCTGCCTTGGTTAGCCTCCTAGGATGTTAATCACATCACCTAAAACCTTTAATTGGTTCCATGGACCAAGGGTCCCTCAAAATGGAGAACTCATCCTCCTAATTTGGCTAAACCCACTTACCCATGCAATCAGCCAATAAGCCCCCGAGCTTATCTCAATTCAACTTTCCTTGACCTCCTTAAGCCAGCTAGCCACCAACCTTGGTCTGGCCAGCAACCCTAGTGGCCAAAAAACCCAAAATAGAGAGGACCACCATTGTTTAAACTCCAAAATTTGACGTCGAATTCCCCTCCACCTCAGCTTGCTTGCACCAGCCATTGAGGGCATGAGGCCTTCCCTTTGGCTTCATCTATAAATTTCCCCCTCCACGACAAAACTTGAAGCTAACCCAATTCTTTAGGGAAGCTTTGTCGAATTCTTCCCAGAGCACCTCCTAACTTCCCTATGTTCAATCCCACTATCTCCAGCCACCCATCCTCAATGTGTTCAGAACCTGCAAAGGTAAGAAGGGTGACAAAAGTATGCAAGTTGTTATGAAACTAAGAATCACTGGCAAGCAACTTGTCCAACCTTTCTCAAGTATTCCCTCTTCTCCATGTGAATTGGGGACCATGAAAACAAAGATCAAACAAACCAAAAGATTGAATGTTGTCATTGAAAGTGGTCAATGAAGATAAACTAGGAGCTCTATCACCATTCTTATCATAAAGGGATGAAATACAATTGAAATCTCCCCTAACCAGCTAGTTGGAAGACATGGAGGTGCTGATATGGTATAAATTTGTCCAGAGATCTGCTCTAACAAACCTAGTGCAACCAGCATAAATGATGGTAGCAAAACCTGTGCTTCCAGCCATATCAACAGAAATGGTGGTTGATGATAATAGATCAGTTGATTTCCTTTCTACAGAAAATCCAAATTTTATTGTTGCAATTACCTGCGTTGGTAAAACCATTGAATTTCTTCATTATTTTATGAGGATGTTTATGAACCAAAGGTTCTAAAATAGCCATACACTAAAATTTGTGCTTTCTATTCAGATGTTGGAGCCTTTTTAAGGAGTGGGGGAGGGCAATCCCCTTAATATTCCAGCATAATAAGTAAATCATGATGGGATGGATTAGATTTCCCCCTGGTGAGCCTGGTAAGAGGCTCCCTCCTGGTTGAATAAGAGCTTCCAACTTCAATGATAAGGGTATCCTCCTATGGGTTCTTCAGCTCAAATTGGTTCTTCTTCATTTTATTGGCTTTATGAATTTACCAATCAGTCTCTAGGGAATGTTGCATCTCTGCAATTGATTGAGGACGGTGCCACAAGGAGATTTGGGTTGATGATAAGGGATTGGAGGTCCACTTCTTCATCAACATGGACAAGTAGGTGTTGCAAATCAGCCACAGCTTCTTCAACATGTGAAAACATCTGGGCCTCTGATGTAGAGTTAACCATCTTAGCAAAATTGGTATCATCCTCTAAAGCATTAATCTCAGTATCAATCTTGATATCCTCAGCAACAGGGGCCAAAATTAGATTTGGGATGTCAGCCATAACTATAGGAGAGGAAGCAGAAGGTTCAGAGGGCAGAGGAGTACTCTTAGGTGGTTTTAGAGTTTGGTGGAGACTGTAGCATTTTTTGTTAGTATGGTCAAACATCTTGCAATGTGTACAGTAATAGGGCTTCTGCTCCATGACAATAGGTTGTCAATAACCATTGTGGGTTTTGTCCAACCAAACCTCATCAATAGGTGGGAAAGTAATATCCCTTTCCACAATAATTCGAGCGACCGATGGCTTAAATAGATTGAAAGTGAATATGTCTAGCTTCATTGGCCCACCCAGTAGGGAACCAATAGAAAAAAAGTACTTTGTGGTTGAAAAATTGAAGCTTTAAACCTGGGAGTTTGAGCCAAATGAAGATAACAGGGAATTCTTTTCCAGGATCAAAATCAGGTATCCATTTTAAAAGCTTCATTTGTATGCCATCAATGGAGATGAGCTTTTTGGAGAAAATTCATGCATAGTCCTCTTCTATTGCTAATTGGATCATGAAATGTCTGCCATCGAAAAAGCCCGCTTTCCACTGCTAGCTAGCTTAAAATCATCAAAGGTTCTCCTAATAACTTCCATTATAGGGTGGCCCAACTAAAATTTACCAATCAAGGTAAAATTGCATTTAGCAGAATGGTCAGAAACTTCAGAGTCCAAAAAGATAAGGGCATGTTTACTGATGCGGATATTTTTTTATATTTAAGGATTTATGAAGTTCACACCATGACTTGAATATTTTAATCCTCAACAACGACGCCAAAAACACATAAGGCAAGCCCCAAGTTCTCATAAATTTGCATAAGTAGTTTTTGAATAATTGTGATGTGAATGGATAATCAATCCAAATGAAGATTTGAAGAAAATAATATGATTATTTCTAGGGTGGCAGAGATATCATGGAAGAGTATGCACGTTCTCTTCTAAGAAAATCCTTGATTTGATGATAGATGATCCCGAAAAATCTAGGATCTCAAATCCTATGAAAGGCTTCAAAAATAAATCTTTGACATGTCAATCCTATAAATTCAATCATATATTCCAATACATGTGTTCAAATTATTCAAATGCATTTATAACAATAGATGATCCGAAAAGGCAAAACAAAATATAAACTATAATTGTGATTTTGACTGGTGACCAATGGTCATCCAACAGCAGTGGCAAGTGGGTGGTGGCGATTCACGGCGGCAGTGAGCAGTGGGCAGCCAACAGTGGCGTCGGTAAGCGCCCAACAATAGCGGCAATGGGTTTCTAATGATGTGAATGACACTAGATGAGTGGTGGCGACTGATAACAGGTATTGAATTATAATATCACTTTATACAACTGTGTATTTAAAATTCGCCCAAATACAACAAATTCTAAATATATTAAAAAAGAACTAAAAAAAGAATTATAAATACATTTGAATTTAATAATGTATTTACTTATTTTTCGATCAAGTACTTAAAATTTTAAGTCCCCTACAAAAAAAAAATTGAATTAAATTCAAAATTTAACTCTTAAGTAGTAAAAATGCCCTTGATCCATTGATCATCGATAGCTTGTTCATTATAGAGGGTCTGTATAGGACAAATATAATAAAATTAATATTATTATTATAAAAATTATAAATTAACTTGTATGTTTAGCCTTATTGTGACAGAAAAGTTCACCTTGAGATGAATGTTAACAACAATAATGAAGGGAAGATATATTTATTTGTATCAATATCTATGGTCAATTTGAAGTCCATGTTGTGTTTTGTTTTCACTGAAAATAATGTGCTTTGGTGTCTGTAGGCAAATTCAAAATTGTCGATTGCCAGAATAGAAATCTCGACGTCCGATTTAATTTAATTTATATAATAATTTGGGAAAGTTGTATTTTAAATTTTGAAAATATAAGGCCAGACCGATCGCATATCCTCAGTAGTTTAAATAAACAAGTTAAATATCTTAAGCAATGCATCTATCCCGAAGGGTAGATACATTACTTACTGATAAGGCTCGATTAAATAAACTAAAGAATTTATGACATCTATTTAAGCTTGCAAAAAAATAATTTTTTTTACTGTCAGCAAGTTCCCTTATTTAATACGAAGAATTAAATAGGGTTTATATTAAGCTGGGTTCTTGAAAGTTTCTTATAAGAGCACACCCCTACAGTTAATTACATCTTAGATAACTAAAGTCACCTAAGAAAACTCTCGATAAAAATTAGGGAATATTTTCTTTAAGAATTTTAAAAGATAGGACTTTTCAAAAGATCGAACAAAAAGGTGTGAAATGGGAATGACTTAAATTTGGAACGTTTTATTTTAGAATCCAAAGGAAGAAGAACTAAGATATGTCACAGATCTTGAGGAGAACACTGGTGACTTCCCAAGTTATCCTAATATTAGACTTCAATTTCAAGAAAGGAATTTATTTTAAACGTTTCATCCTGCCAAGTTTATCAGTTAGGGCTTATATTCGTGTGAGACGATCACACAAATAACCTGGAAAATATAAGGATTTAGGTCGTGGCAAACAATAACCTCAAAATCCTAAGGCAGAATAGAGCTTAAATTGTACAGCAGAGCCATACAAAGGCCTTAAGAGAAGTAGATGATTTATGTCGCAATAGACGGACAACCTGGAGATCCTTTGACTTGTTGTTTAATAGCTAAGGAAAGATGTGATGTTGCAGATCCTCGTGTTGTTTGCAGAACGCAGTTATAGAAGGTTGCCCACAAAGCTAGCTCCAGACTCCTTAATGAAGTAGTGATCCTAAAGTCTAAGATTTAAAGGTTTAAATGGCAAGTTTAAATTCAATTATCATGGGGGGGTTAAATTTGATTATAGTGGCACCAGTTAGGATCTCACAGTTCCCTTGTTCCGACACCACTATTTATTTCAAATTCACTTAGTCCAAATGAATTTATAGGCCAATGTTCGTAGGCTCATTAAGTTGAGGGATGCTCCGAGACCTACCAAAACTCTGGACAACACAAATCTGTCAATGTTAACGGAGATGTAGAGTGGACGGTTGGGGATGATTCCATCAAGCAAATCATAATATGTCCAAGTGTCTCCAAGATTCCCAAAGGATCATGAAAAGGTCCTGGGTAATACCCTAGACGTTTCACAGTCCCTGGAGTCGTCTCGAGTTCATTTTAGTCTTATTATGTTGCTATATGTTTCACCCAATTCATACTCTTATGCTCAATGAACCTTGATGTTTTGATTATCTTTTTAAGTTGGGTAGTTATCATTTGATGCATCACTTACGAATTATACGGGTAAAGGCCCTCAGGGACAATTTGGCTTAATTAAGAAACTTGGTCGGTTTGATTTTTAAAGATGGGCATGTAGTGTTTTTTTTAAAAAGTTTCAAATTATTTATAGTTCATTGTCTAAACCTCATTAGACAAAATTTTGATTAAGACTAATTCACCACTAAGCCCTTAAAACATCATGACTAGATTCGTAATTTTTAAACAAAAACTAAAATATTTATGCTTTTAATCCTTATGAGGAATCATAAATCATTTTAAAACCATTAATTAGGGTTTTAAATTAGTGGGTTATGATCTTCCAAAGTTAAACCCCCAGCCTCAATATCATCTTATACGGGTAAAGGCCCTCAGGGACAATTTGGCTTAATTAAAAAACTTAGTCAGTTTGATTTTTAAAGATGGGCATGCAGTGTTTTTTTAAAAAGTTTCAAATTATTTATAGTTCATTGTCTAAACCTCATTAGACAAAATTTTGATTAAGACTAATTCACCACTAAGCCCTTAAAACATCATGACTAGATTCGTAATTAAAAAAAAAAACTAAAATATTTATGCTTTTAATCCTTATGAGGAATCATAAATCATTTTAAAACCATTAATTAGGGTTTTAAATTAGTGAGTTATGATCTTCCAAAGTTAAACCCCCAGCCTCAATATCATCTTATTTAACTACTCTTCTGAATTTTGTCAATTTAAGAAATTACAAATTTATCCTTAATGAGACCAAAGTGAGATTGGTTACTGCAATTTATCCCTTTTATATTTCAATCATCTAGACATATAAATTATGATCATTTATTACCCATTTACCCTTTGGTTAGGCCTAAATATTAATTAAGGCTTAAATTCCAAGATTGTCGTTTTGCTCTTAGGGCCTTGACACCTTATAATTCATTAAATTAAACCCAAATGACTTTTAGATTTTTATGCTACCCCACTCATGGTTTAATTAAAACATCATAGGAGAAAATGTAATTTTTTTTAATTTATTTAATTTTATAATTATTTTAAGGCAAAAATAGAGATTTTTAATGAAAATTCAATAACTCAACCCAAACAAAACCTCTGTCCTTAAGAAAAATAATGAGGGTTCACCTAGGTCAGAAGGGGGTTCACCTAGGTTGGAGGACCACTTGGACCAATTTTCATGATATTTAAATGTTTAATTTAATTATTAGAATTATTTGTTTGTTTTGAGTATTAATTAAATATAAAAAATTATTTGTTGAAATTTGTAGCTAATTTTTGTTTTTACGAACTATTCATTCATTTTTAACCTTTTTTGAATTGACTCAGACTTCTCCTGTCTCCCCAAATACATATAGGGTGGTGATTTTGACTTGAGAATGCAAATAATTTAAAATTTGTGTCACTATGAGCTAGATTTCATGTCAACGACTCTAAAATAGAGTAAGGACAGATCAAATAGAATTTGAATTGAGTCAAGCCTAAACCTAATTTTATTAGCTACGCATGTATATAATTATTATATATGCATACCTATTTAAATCAATGCAGACGTGCAACCTCACAATACTTATATTATGTAAATTGTTACATATATATGAATACTTGTTTTTATATTAACCTACGCATCACATCAAAAATATCACTACGTATCTAACAACTAAATCTGATTTGGGTAAAATTTATCTTTTTGTATTTTCATTAGCAAATTGAGTGAAGTCAGCTTTAGTAGGCCTGTCGGTTTTTATAATGAGTAATATTTTAATTTTATGTAATTTCAATTTTTGTGGTTATTTAGAATTAGTTGTGGATGAGTTTAAGAAATGGTTACAAAATTGAAAATTTGAAGTTTTTCTTAGATCTGTGTAGAAAATACCAAGGCTTCAAACTAATGTGTGCAAGGAACCCTATTCTAAGAAAAATCTAATATTTGTGTGGAGGTACTCATCTCAACTATAAATGACAAAGTATCTTATGTCTATTATTTATTAATTTCTTATAAAAAAATTAGACTTGTGTATTTATGCCAATAGTCATTTCTTCGTAATGAGTATGTTAATAGTATCTAATTTTACTAATAACTTAAATATATTGCACATGTTCATCTGTTAAAAATAATTTTATGTTCTCATAGTGTGCAAGTGTTATGCCTTATATATAGCTCAAAAAAAATTAGTGACACCATATGCATAACAAGTATATGTAACATAAAGTATGATATTGCTGCTAAAGAGAAAATATATGAAAGGTCAGCAATATGGGTAAGTTTAATAAATTATGATGACTTACATAGGGAATGACATAAGCACCAATAAATGGGCAATTTTTAGTGACAAATGGGATTCCACTCTATAATTATACACCAGTGTAATTGAGTGTTATCTTGCTATATTAAGGTGATTTTATTATCAACTACAATAACAGGATAACGAATTAGGTAACCATCATTTATAAGCGCCAAAACATGAATAACTATTATATGGTATTTCTAAGACTATGACAAGTGAGAATGAGAAATTATTATGTAAGCAATACGTTATACCGAATGATTGCACACATGATAATTATAATTTCATTTCTTGCAAACAATCATGCTTATTGTTTATTAATATGTTGAAGTATTTTTTTCAATTATCAAACCATGTCTTAACTTTATGTTCAATGCATCAACTTATATATATGATTACTGATATTTTTTTTCAGTTAAAAAAAGAAAACTAGCATGAGATATATTCAACATTTTTATATCACCATGATTTAAAGTTTGTCAAACGCAACTCTAGTTTCAAGCTTTTGATATAGATAAAGAAAAGAGTAGGTTGAAATTAAATAAGGTTATCAGATTTGGCCTTCATTTCAATATTTTGATTTATAAATATATGTGCATTAAATAAAGTGAATGATTAATTTTCTTATAACATATATTAAAGATATATGCGTGACTTTATTAATTTAGATTGGCCTGATGGAGAAAAGTTTTGCTTGACATGGAATGTTTGACATGAAATGCATCGAGTCTACCAAAATTAACCAGAATCTACTTTTTTCCTTATTAAAAAAAAATAATAATTTCAAATTCTTATTCAACAAAAAAACATTTTATATTTCGTGCAATCTTTTGAAGTCTTGTTCAACAAAATAGTTTTTAATAGTAGAAGTTGCAAACCTGAGATGACTAGCAGATCAAACATTCTATTGCATGTAGAATAAATACTGCAATAATACATTTTTTCATGCATCACAAACATTTAAGAGAATTATTTGTTTTTTAATATTATTCATAACAATTTTTGATTGGTTATTCCAAACAACAATTTAGCTTAATAATCAATAATTGACTCTTTAATTAGTTTGTTCAAGATTTACTTACATGACACTAAGCTCCTTTGTAATTACATATCTAGCACCTAAACATAAATTTTTTATATATATGCTACCTTATCTATGCATGAAAAAAGATCTATTTTGCAATTTGAAAAGTAAAAAATAATCATATTTTTCATGTGATATGAAAAATTTGGGTAGTATAAATGTAAAAAGTAGCCTGTAGGTGTTAGATACGTATATACAGAGGATTTGGGTGGTATGTATGCAAATGCCCCTTTGTTCGATGCAATTGATCTACCTGTTCAACAAACTTGAGAAGAACTGAATGCTTATTAGCATACTACATTCAGTACATAGCAGAGAGCAAAAAACAAGACTGTTGTGCTCTAAGTTTATGATAGATTGACCTCATACAAGAGATCAGCATAAATGCTAAAGAAAAGGTAAGAAACGTAAATGAAGGGAATGGTTTTCTTGGAACTGTCGAGCATAGAAGGAATCATATGGTTGAAATCACCACTAGTCATAATCGAGAAGTGTGTCGTACCAATTGAAATCATCCACGGAGGTCGTCATAGGTGAATCAGAAAAGAAGAATCTTGATAAATCCTCCATGGAGATATCGTCAAGAAAAGGAGTTAGAGGAATGGTGTTCTGTTCCTGCGGTGCTGTCTGATCTTGCTGGAATTGGGAAGAAACCATGGCTGCATTGGAGGATGCTTCTGCTTCGAGGAAGCTTAACCTCTCCCTAATCTCTGTTAGGGGAATGGTGTTAGAGGAATGGTGTTCTGTTCCTGTGGTGAAGATATCGTCCATGGAGAAATCATTAAGAAAAGAAGTTAGAGGAATGGTCTTTTGTTCCTGCGGTGCTGTCTGATCTTGCTGGAATTGGGAAGAAACCATGGCTGCATTGGAGGATGCTTCTGCTTCGAGGAAGCTTAACCTCTCTCTAATCTCTGTTAGGGGAATGGTGTTAGAGGAATGGTGTTCTGTTCCTGC
>NW_018226057.1:0-6809 GCF_001263595.1 Phalaenopsis equestris | reverse complement strand
CCAGCGACAGTGGCATGGTGGAGATCACCCGCGGCAGGGAGTAGCGAGCAGTGGGTAGCCAATAGTGACACTGGTAAGCGCCCAACAATGGCGACAATGGGATTCTGATGATGGGAATGACGATGGATGACTGGTGGCGACTGACGACAGGTATTGAATGACAATATCACTTTATATAACAGTGTATTTGAAATTTGTCCAAATCCAACAAATTTTAAATACATTAAAAAAGAAATATAAAGTGAATTATAAATACATTAGAATTTTTTACTATATTTACTAATTTTATGATTAAACACTTAAATTTTAAGTCCTCTACAAAAAAGAATTGAATTAAATTCAAAATTTAACTTTAACAGTAAAAATACCCTTGATCTATTGATCATCAATAGTGTGTTCATTATAGAGGGTATGTTTAGGACAATTATAATAAAATTATTATTTTTATTATTATAAAAATTATAAATTAACTTGTATGTTTAGCCTTATAGTGACAGAAAAATTCACCTTGAGATGAATGTCAACGACAATATTGAAGGGAAGTTAATTTTATCTTTATCAATATCTATGGTCAATTTGAACTCCATGTTCTGATCTGTTTTCACTGAAAATAACAGTGAAAATTATATTTATGAACAAAGATTTGCATACATACCAAAGAATTCTTATCTATTTAAACTTTTAATTTTAATTTCATTTTATTTTCTACCGGATTAGGTGTCCATCGTATTGAACGAATTAATTGCATATTACTTAATATCCAATTTGACACTATGAATGCATCAACACAGTCCTTTTTCAGAGCAGGCAATGTTCAAGCAATCTCACATATCAAAATAATTATAACTCGACTAGCGAGATGAAATATACTTGTTCTTTCACGTTTACTGTGCAATTAACTTTGGGATATGTTAAGTATTTTCTAAGTATTCAACGCAAAGGTTTCTTCACATTGCCAAGGGCTTCACAATTTGTAATTTTTATCTTTCAGTCCAACCAAAGTGATATTATATGTTACTCGCAATTTCAACATTTGTGAAAATAAATGCTAAGTATTTCGACTTTGGGAAATGTTAAGTATTTTCTAAGTTTTCAACGCAAAGGTTTCTTCACATTGCCAAGGGCTCACAATTTGCAATTTTTATCTTTCAGTCCAACCAAAGTGATATTATATGTTACTCGCAATTTCAACATTTGTGAAAATAAATGCATTGGTTCTGCCGAAACTTTTCACTTGTCTGAGGAAACCTTTACCACCACGAGTGATTGACAAAATTTTATATAATTAAACAATAATAATAATCATAGAATGAATAAATAATTAATAAGATAGTTGCTTGTAAAGTCATATCAACAACTAATTTCAAAGCATCGGAGAAATGTTAGGCACATCATAAATCAAAACAATTCAAGTATATTTGAAAAAAGCACAATGTGGTGGTAGAATTCAATCAGCTCATCCAAATAGCTTGGTCACATGGCTTAGCAAGAAAACTTGGCAAACTCACTCAGTCAACTTCAACCGATTCACTCAGACATTACACCAATAAAGATTCAGCTAGCATGTTAGGTAATTCACCCTATCAATTTGGCAAGTTTGTTCGACGAGTTAACTTTGTAAGATTGAGAGACTTCATTGACTTGCCCTATAGCCGGACAATACTACCTTGTACAATATGCAGTACACACAATTTCGTGATACTTATATTTTTTTAAAAAAATTATCTTTCAATGTAACCACTTATGTATTTGCTCCTTAGAAGAGAGCCCACCCAAACATATAGATAGGGAGAGCCATTCGTGAGGTGGGAAAATCTTTTCCTCTTCTACCTTTAGAGTAGAAGAAATTACACGATACTCTACATGTTTAATATCTATGCCTAAAGACATTAATTTTAAACTTTTACTCTTCTTTCGATGACTTTATGTGGGTAGTGTAAGATCACTAATAATTCAATATCTAACAATAATACAGTACAATAAAAATACTTTTGATTGAATCTTTCGGAGATCCGACGAACCAATGCAAAGGCACATGTCGAAAGATAGATTTTATAAAACAATATAAAGGCACTCGAATAAAAAACAGTGAGATAGATGATAACATTCGACCAGACAAAGACCAATTTTATTTTATCCAATGATACCTCCCAAACCCGGGATTTCTTTAATTAAGTTCAATTTTATGTTTTAGTGATGTTTGTTTTATTGTTTTACTTTAAGTTTTTAATAACTTACAAATTTTATGGATTTTATTATGTTTTTCATTTAGGTTTACTTTTATATAACTTGTTATATTTGTTGTGCAACTTTTACTTGATTGGTTTGATTTTTATATATCTTGGTTTACTTTTCTTCGTTTATATTGACCGCATTTTTTGTGAGGTTTGTGTTTCTCCTCTCCAGAAACCTAGGATCTAGCCAAAGGACTTTTCTATCAACTATCTTAGAAGCTTAGTAATGGAACCTATCTCCCATAGAAATTTATTCTTTCTCGAGTTTAACATTTATAGTTCTAACCTCTAGCACTTAGAAGGTTGGAACCAATATGGGCAAGCTCAGAGAGAACTCCCATAAGATTGTAAGGCTTTAGGTTTAGCCCTTGGTGGCTTGGTTTTGGTCAGGCTTACACAAACACTTGAAACTATCAATATATCACACATCACAAACCCTAAAATCATTCACATTTGACCTTTTCCCCACTCTTTTGGAAACTCATGTGGGTGGTCCCCAAGCCCTTAGCCTTTGGCTAAGGTAGTTAGGATCAACACATGGAGGATCCAAAATGGGCTCTCCCACTGGACTCATGGCACCAAAAGGGTAATATCATAATTAGCAAGTTCAAACCCTTCCAATTCCACCTAAACATCCAATCTTGGCCTCCTACCCCCATAGTTCTGCAAATCATCCCAAATTTCCTCCAAATTGATTTCAAACTCCCTCAATTTCAAAACTAATCAAACTTCATCATGTCTTAGCCCAATTGAAATCAAATTCCAACCCAAATTCAAGCCTAAATCTTAAGTACAAACCAAATGCCCCAAATTCACCTTAAATCAATATCCCCTCAAATTGAACCTTTCTCTTAATTTGATTTCATGAAATTTGTTTTCTAAATGCTTCATAACATTTTCCTAAACCAAACAAACCTTCATATGATTTGGATCCAAGCCCAAGACGAGTCCAAATCCAAATTTTAGCCCAAACCCTAATTTTGAGCCTAAGATCCAAATTAACCTAAGCCATAGAAATTAACCAAAGCTTAATCTTTTCCAGCCTTGGTTAGCCTCCTAGGATGCTAATCACGTCACCTAAAATTTTTAATTGGCGCCATGGACCAAGGATCTCTCAAAATGGGGAACTCATCATCCTAATTTGGCTAAACCCACTTACCCATGCAATCAGCCATCAAGCCACGAGCTTTTCACAATTAAACTTCCTCTGACCTCCCGAGCCAATTAGCCACCGACCTTGGTCTGGTTGGCCACCCTAGTGGCCAAGAAAACCAAAAAATAGAAAGGACCACCATGGTTTAAACTTCAAAATTTGACCCATCCCTTGTGGCTCTCTCCCATTGAGGCTAGGTGAGCCAAATTTCCCTCCACTTCAGCTTACTTGCACCAGCCAATGAGGGCTTGAGGCCCTCCCTTTGGCCTGAGCTATAAATCTCCCCTCCATGACAAATCTTGAAGATGACCCAATTCCTTGGGGAAACTCTATCGAACTCTTCCCAAAGCTCCTCCTAACTTCCCAGAGTTCAATCCTACAGTCTTTAGCCATCCATCCCCACTGTGGTCAGAACCTGCAAAGTTAAGATGGGTGATAGCAGTATGTAGGTAGTTATGAATCTAAGAATCATTGGCAAAGAACCTGTCCAACCTTTCTTAAGTTTTCCCTCTTTTCCATACAAATTGGGGACCATGAATACAAAGATCAAACAAACCAGATTGAATGCTGTCATTAAAAGTGGTCATTGAAGATAGAATAGGAGCTCTACCGCCCTTCTTGTCACAAGGGGATGAAATACAATTAAAATCTCCCCGAACCAGCTAGCTAGAAGAGATGGAGGTCTTGATATGGTATAAATTAGTCCAGAGATTTGTTCTAGCAGTACTAGTGCAACCAACATAAATTATGGTAGGAAAACATGTGCTTCCTGCCATATCAAAAGAAGAATGAAGAAATTGAGGTTCCCAAAACCCTAAAATAATTCACCCTTAACAAAATATGTATATAACGTTGATTTCCTTTCTACAGAAAATCCAAATTTTATTGTTTCAATTAGTTGAGTGGGTAAACTCATGGAATTTCTTCATTACTTTTTGAGGATGTTTACGAATTTGGTTCTAAAATAGCCATACACCAAAATTTGTGCTTTCTATTCTTATGTTGGAGCCTTTTTAAGGAGTGGGGGTGGGCAATCCCCCTGATATTCCAGCATATTAAGTTAATCATGGTGGGATGGCTTAGATTTCCCCCTGGTGAGCCTGGTAGGAGACTCCCTCCTGGTTGAATAAGAGATTCAAGCTTCAATTATGAGGGTATCCTCTTGTGGGTTCTTCAGCTCAAATTGGTTCTTCTTCTTTTTCATGGCTTTATGAATCTGCCAATCAGTCTCCAGGGAATGCTGCATCTCTGCAATTGATTGAGGGGGAGTGCCACAGAGAGATCTGGGATGATGACATGGGGTTGGAGGTCCACATATTCATCAACAGGGACAAGTAGGTGTTTGCAAATTAGCCACAACTTCCTCAACATGGGAAAAGATCTGGGCCTCTGATGTAGAGTTAAACATCTGGGAAAAAATGGTATCATCCCTTAACACATTAATCTTAGTATCAATCCTGATATCCTCAGCAACAAAGGCCAAAATTAGATCTGAGAGGTTAGACATAACCATAAAAGCTGGAGCAAAAGGTTCAGGGGGCAGAGGATTACTCTTAGGTGGTTTTAGAGTTGGTTGTATCCTGTAGAACTTTTGGTTTGTATGGCCAAACATCTTACAATGTGTACAGTAGTATGGGTTCTACTCCTTGAAAATAGATTATCAATAACCATTATGGGTCATGCCCAACTAGACCTCATCAATAGATGAGAGAGAGATATCCCTTTCCACAAGGATTCAAGCAACTGATGGCTTAAATAGATTAAAAGTGGATAGTTCTAGCTTCATTGGCGTACCCAGTAGGGCACCAATAAAAAAAGTACTTAGTGGTTGAAAAAGTGAAGCTTTAAACCTAGGAGTTTAAGCCAAGTAGGGATAATAGGAAGTTCTTTGCCAGGATCAAAATCAGGTGCCATTTTAAAAGTTTCATCTGTATGCCCATCAATATAGATGAGCTTTTTGGAGAAAATTCATGCAGAGTTCTCTTCCATTGATAATTGGATCATAACAAGCTTGCCGTCAAACAAGCCCACTTTTCACCATCAGTCAGCTTAAAATCATCAAAGGTTCTCCTAATAGCCTCCATTCTAGGGTGGACCAAATAAAATTTACCAATCGTAAATTTGCACTTAGCAGAAAGGTCAAAAACTTTAGAGTCTGAAAAGATAAGGGCATGTTTACCACCCTTTTTTGAGCCTTTTTTTAAATAGATAGCTCTCCCCATTACCATCCATTGCATCATGGTAGGACTGTGGAAAGAAAAGCTTGTCACCTGGCATAGAGCTTCCAAAGCCATAAAAAAAAACATCAACATAGGTAGATTTCCCAACAAAATGGGGGTCAGCCTGTTGCAGAGATGCCTCCATGGAAGACAATATAGAAAACAAGAAAAAAAGTAGTATTCCTCAAAGGGAAAAAGGAGGTTGAGCCCAAGGCAAAGCCAGAAACAACCAAAAGTAAGGCAGTGGAAGAGCAGGGATGCTACAAACCAATGTAAGAGTAATGATAAAGTTTAAAAAATGGGAACCCGAGTAACATAAAAATACAACAAAATGCCAACTAAGAGCAACCAAATACCTAGGAAATTCAACAATAGTAGAAACAACAACAACAAGAGCCCAACAAATCACCAAAAACTTTTTAAGATGATGAGTAGCCATTGGTTCCGAAACCCTAAGAGAGCAAGTGTTGCCGCCATTTTTTTATGTATATATATACATATATACACACACACAACAAATAATTTGATCAAAATTTTGCACATGACTACAAAAAATTATATATTAAAAATTTTATTAACCACAAAAAAATAATATAACATAATTTCATTTTAACTCTTTTCTAGATAACATGAGGAGAAGGGTATTTCAGAAAATTATTTACAAACAATACTTTCAAAAGAGAAATTTTCTAACAGATCAATTGCTTCTGAAACACTAGTTTTTAAACAGAAAATTTTCTACAACTACTTTTAAATAAGAATCCATACAACCACAGCTGAAAAGAACGCACCCTAAGGGAGTTGTTCGATAGAATGCAAGTTTTATGATATTGGCTTCTTAATAGAAGAGAATTATGCATGGAGAGATTTGATTCCAACATCCTTTTTTTCTTTTTGCGAACCATTCATTCATTTTTAAGCTTTTTTTTTACTTGACTTAGACTTCTCCTATCTCCCCACATACATATAGGGTGGTGATTTTGACTCGAGATTGCAAAACATTTAAAATTTGGGGTAATTTGAGCTAGATTTAATGTCAACGCCTCTAATATAGATCAAGGATTGATCAAATAGAAGTTGAATTAAGTCAAGCCTAACTTAATTTTATTAACTATATATTTGCATACCTATTTAAATCAATGCAGACGTGCAAACTCACAATACTTACATTATATAAATTGTTACATATATATGAATACTTGT
>NW_018226056.1:0-626 GCF_001263595.1 Phalaenopsis equestris | reverse complement strand
ATGTTTTTAATTTCTTCGCAATCCATATACTCATTATAAGGGGAATGGTGCTTTCTTAATTTTGAACTTTCCGTCAACAAATATTTCATATAGTTTTCTTAATTTTACATTTGACAGTTTAGTTTCTAGTTTAGTTAACTTTGTCTTTTATTTGTATTTTAAATAGCATTCACTTTAGTAGTTAATATTCAAACTTTGCACTTTACTTTTTTTTAGCTGAAATTATAATTATAATCTTAAGAACTATTTACAAGCATTTCCAACTTCCCTGTAGGATTGATATCTAGAACTTTATTATAGTTCTTTGTTACTTGAGCGATATGTATACTTGCGTTATTTTTAAATGGAGATTTGGTAGTTTAAGAGAGTTTTAAAGATAAATTATTTTTATTGAAATTACTTTGTTGGAATTACATTGCATATTTATTATTATATTTATCGTGTGTATTTTGTAAAATTAAAAAATAATTTCAAAATTAATACACTAAATCCACCCGCATCAAGTTTTTAGCACCGTTGTCGGAGATCAAACTCGGGTCACCTGCGTGACAGGCCGGAATACTCACCACTATACTACAACTTGATGTGGGAGGATTTAGTGTATTAATTTTGTAATTATTTTTCAA
>NW_018226055.1:0-400 GCF_001263595.1 Phalaenopsis equestris | reverse complement strand
GTGAACAGAGCAAAATAATGTGGATTAAAAATAAATTTTTTTCCAAACGTATGATTTTTTATTTATGATTTTTTATCAATTAAATACCCTCTTAGGTATTTTAACTCTCCATGAGTAAAGAGGGTTCACCATGGCTTGAGATTTTTAGCGTTTATTCCTCATCACAGAGGAGATGTTCTCTGATTTTTCCAAGGTCATAGAGCATCTCTATGCTCATAACCCTATAACCCTAATTTTCACGCCAAGGTGACAATTTTAGCTTATTTTAATTATATAAATCAAAATATCACTTGGAAAATTATGAGAATAATTTTAATAGGTTTCTTGTAGACTGAGAAGTCTAGGAAAATTATTGTGATGCTTTCAATCATTTTGTAAATTTTAATACTTAATTAAATGT
>NW_018226054.1:1852-3099 GCF_001263595.1 Phalaenopsis equestris | reverse complement strand
TCTCTCTCTATTCTCTCTCTTACTCTGTCTCTCTCTCTTCCTCACACTCTCTTTCACTCAATTTTTCTCTTCTCCCGCTCAATTTTTCTCTTCTCCCACTCTCTATTTCCTTTCATTCTCTCGCTTTCTCTTTTCCTCACTTCTCTCACTCTCTCTCTGTCTCTTTTCTCTCACTATATATTCTCAATGTTTCTCTCTAATTCTTTTTCTCTTCCTCTGCCCTCCCTCTCTTCATCTCTTAATTGTTCTTTCTTCTCTCTCCATCTCCCTCACTCTATCTCTCTCACTCTATCTTTCTCATTCTCTCTTTATCTGTTCCTATCCCTTTGATTGTTTTTCTCTCTTATTCACACATTGTCTCTCTCCCAGTCTCTATCCTTTCCTCTCTTCTTAGCCTTCTTCCGATACCTTTCGCTCTCCCGTACATTTATCCCTAACTCTTTCTAGCGCTCTACCTCTCTCTGGCACTTTCTTTAACCCTTACTCACTCTCTAACTTTCTCTTCAACACTCCCTTGCTCATACTCTCCCCCCCACATGTTGTCGTTCTAATCCTCTATATCTCTATTCACACTCCTCTATTTCTTTTTTTATCTTTTCTCTCCACCTCAATCCCATCCTCCCTCCATCTCAATCTATTTTTATGGTCTCTCTTTTCTTAACTAGCTCTTTTCTCACTACTCTTTCTCTCCATATTACATTTCTTCACTCTCTCACATCTTGCTCTCTCTTTCTCCATATTTATCTCTATTATCACACTCTCCTCCCTCTCTCTCCAACGATCTCACGTGACACACCATCTCACTTTCTCTCTACCACACTCGCTTGTACTCTCAAAGTCTTTCTCACCTTCTATCTACCTAACTCATACTCTCTCTATCTCTTTCATTTCTCTCACTTTCCCTCCTCTCTCCCTCACTATGCCACCTCTCTCTATCAAATTTTCACTCTCTATCAAATTCAAGACTGTCAGAAAGAGAGAGGAAATGGTGTGTGAGATAGAGAGGGACAGAAAAAATATAAAGGAAAAGGGGAGTGACGGAAGATATAAAGAATGAAGTGAAAAGATAGAGATGGAGGAAAAGAATAAGTGTGAGTAAAAAAACAAGGAAGGTAGCAAACAAGGTGGGAGAGAGAAAAAAGATAGAAATAGGGAAAATAAAGAGGACAAGTGAGTGGGAGTGGGAGTAGGAGAGAGAGGGATAGAGAGTTAACAAGGAGGTGTGAGAGAAAGCTAGGAAGAGGGAA
>NW_018226054.1:0-559 GCF_001263595.1 Phalaenopsis equestris | reverse complement strand
CTCTCTTGCAATCTCTACCTACCTCTCTCCCTTTCTTTATTTCTCTCTCTCTGTCTTACCTCAATCTTTCCTTCCCTCTCTCCCACTCCCACCTACCTCTCTCCATCCCTCTATTTATATCTTTCCCTTTCTGACACTCTCTCCCTCCCTTCATAACTCACACACTCTCTCCCTCACTCTCTTTCATTCTATCTAATCGTAACTCTCTTTTCCATTTTAACATACTTATCATAATCTCTCTATCCCTTTCTCTTTTCCCATCTCTGCCTTACATCTCCACATTTCTCTCTCCTTTTTTACTCTCGCTTTCTATCTCCCTCACTCTTTACCTCTCTCATCTCTCTCTTCATCCCTCCATCTCCCTATCTCAGTCTCTTGCAATTGCTTGTTCATTCTATCTCTCTCACATTCTCCCTCCTTTTCTCTCTTACTCTCTCTCTTACTTCTCTCTTTATTAATCATCTCTCTCTCTTACCTCTTCACTCTCTCTCCTTCCCTCCCACAATCCCACTCTCTTTTTTCTCAGTCTCCCTCCCTCCACTTTCTTTCTCTTTATCTC
>NW_018226053.1:0-1077 GCF_001263595.1 Phalaenopsis equestris | reverse complement strand
AGTTTACGTGTGAGATATGTAAATACATATGAATTAACATCCAAAAGTTCAAACTATGGCGAAGAAGCATACTTCCCCATCAGCAGCACATGTAACCATTGTTCTATCATCTGTGTAGGGCATAAACTCAGCTTGGAAAACATTGTTTATGTGACCCGAGTGGAATGATAGTTTAAGAAGCCTCATTTCCCAATCCCATAACATCACCATTCTATCATCAGAGCCAGACACAAGAATGTTGCCACTTGAATTGAAGCTTACAGTATTTACACAGCCTCTGTGTTTCTTCAACTTCCAATTAAGTCTGAGTCGAAGAACAATATCCTATACAGACAAAATAATATCATGATAATGCAATGCCAGATGAGATTTACTAACTCTTAAAAACTTAAATACACATTTTCATATGCAAAAATAAAGGTTTGTGTATTAGATATGTAAATACATAAGAGTTGAGTGGTGTGTGTGTGTAAATCTTCCTTAATATAATTCATGAGAATATTGACTTTAGATAACAAAATATGTAAAAAAAAGTAAATAAAATCTTTTGATAAGGCATATAGATAAAAAGGACAATTACATGCACACAATTCAATTTCTATGTATTTACATATCCAACACCTAAACTTTACTTCTTACATTTATATTACCCAAATCTTTCATATCACATTAACTTTAAAAAAGTGAAACACACCTTTTCATGCACAAGTATTGTGGCATGTATGTAAAAATTAAAGTTTAAGTGTAGATGTGTAAATGCATAGAAATTGAGTGGTATGCATGCAAATCCTCCTAGATAAAATTAACAATGACAGATTGGGAAACATTAAAAAAAAGGAAAAACATACCAAAAGTAATTATGAAATTTATGAAGAAAATTTTACAAGATAAGTTTAATGGCTCATACAACACTCAAAGAAAATGAATAAGGAATCAAGGATCATTAAATCTGCCTCAAATAGCTGGGCTAAGTCTAATGATGATGATGTTTCATCAAATAAGCCATAGAGGGTGATCATTGAAGAACATGCAAATAGAAATTTTTATCACTTTCATCAAAGAAAAGGCAGATTTTTT
>NW_018226052.1:0-390 GCF_001263595.1 Phalaenopsis equestris | reverse complement strand
ATGTGATGTCAACGGATCTAGTTAGGGGATCTTGCATACGGTCCCAACCGCCTGGCCACTCTTAGGGCCAACCAATCAAAATTAGTCAGATGACCATTTTCCCTCAAGAGAAACCTTCATGGGATCGGCCGCCTCAATCAACCAAACTCAACACATCTACGGTTGGTAGTCGTTGTATTCCACTCAAATTATAATTTAAATTTCATATTAAATTAGCACATTAATTACAACGGTTGTCATAATTGTTCCCTTATTTCCATAACTGTACTATCAGGCCTCTATAAATAGGAGGTCAAATGATGAATAAAGGACTTTTCCCCCCACTATTCTCTATCTAATCTACTCTTGCTCTCTCGCTCTCTCTCCTCTCTCGGGCGTGTACTTTCAAAA
>NW_018226051.1:0-824 GCF_001263595.1 Phalaenopsis equestris | reverse complement strand
TCTTTTTCATTCCAACCCTCAAAAACTCCCTACCTGCATCTCTTTTTCTCCTCCTCCTTATCTTTTTTTCATATTTTTATTTCTCCCTCCCTCCTTTCCCTTCTCTCTTTATCTTCTTCCAACCATTCTCTCTCTCGCTTCCACTTTTCTCTCTTTATCTCTCCTCCTATCTCTCAATCTCTCTCACTCTCTCTATTCTCTAACTCTCTCTCTCTTCTCACCCTCTCATTCTCTTACCATCTTTCTTTCCCTCCCTATATCTCTCTCTCACTCCTCCTCTGTCCCTCTCTCTTTTTCTCGTATATTTATCTTCTCTAACTCCTTTCTTCCCTCCCTCACTACTACACTCTCTATATCACTCACCCTCCCTCCTTCACATCCCTAATCTCATTATCTCATTCTCCCTCCCTTCTTCTCTTCTTACCTCTCTCTTACTCCATCTCTCTCTTATCAGTCTCTCACTCTCTATGACTCTCTCACTCTGTCACTCATTTTTTACTCTCTCTCAATTTCATGCCTTCTTTCCCACTCTCTGCCTCCTTCTCTATCTCTCCCTCATTCCAACCCTCAAACACTCCCTCCCTACATCCCTTTTTCTCCCCCTCCCTCTCTCCTTTCCTCTCTCCATTTCTCTCTCCCTCCCTTCTTTACTCTCCCTATGATCTCTCATACATTCTCTCTCTTTTCCTCTCAACCTCTCTCATTATTTCTTATCTCTCTTTTTTAACTTTCTCTCTTTCTCTCCTTTTTCTTACTCTTTCTGGCTCTATTTCCATCTCTCTCTTGCAGTCTCTACCTATCTCTCTCCCTTTCTATCTCCCTCT
>NW_018226050.1:0-281 GCF_001263595.1 Phalaenopsis equestris | reverse complement strand
ATTTATGTTTATTAACTTTATAATACCAGCTTTTCTAATTCAAAGAATTTATATACCTATAATCGTATAGCGGACTACTTTATGTGGGCAAGTCTCATAATTTTTCCATTACCAGTTTTTCCACATATAATTCTCAATGTCTATTCTTATTTTCATTATTTGTATACATTTAATCTTCATAGAACTTTGAGATGTTAAATTATTATTCTACCTGTCACACAATTATTTATGAATTATTAAATTATGATGAATATTCTTAAAAATAAGTTAATTTATTTTTA
>NW_018226049.1:0-396 GCF_001263595.1 Phalaenopsis equestris | reverse complement strand
TTTGACAAAACAAAAACAACTTTTAAATATAACTTAAGTTTATGTAAAAGAAAAACACTGAATATGAAATATCTTTCTCGTTATCATAAATCAGTAATAAGTATAAGAATTATGTTGTGGAAGTATTCAAATTGTGTTGTGTCAAATAGGAACAATATCTTGCCCTTACTAGAGATGCTATAAAGAACATTGGCTAATTTAAAGTTTGAATAGTTTGAAGTCCGGCTAGGCAGGGAAGACATCAGCTTAGGCAGGGAATATACTAGCTCTCACTCTAGAGTTCCCTTGATTCCCTCCACCCGAGGGCTAACATCTCGTATCAGAACTTAAAACAACAAACCAAGTTGGGGGTTGTCACTCCAAAGTCCTTTAACTTTACACCCTTCAAAGATTATT
>NW_018226048.1:72476-72721 GCF_001263595.1 Phalaenopsis equestris | reverse complement strand
GGCTAAGTGTTCAAATTACACTAACTTCCCCTTTAGGGGAATCACTCACATGATTTTAAAATTAAATGATAAATGATAATTACCAAATTCTTAGGGATAATTGAGACATCAGTGCTCACTCAGTAATAAGGGTATTTACAGGATGGACCATTAAGCAATATAATAAGTTTAAATGGACTTGAGGCTTTTCACCAGTTGGTGAGAGGGAGGTATGGACCTGCTTCCCCCTCCTAACTTGTTGGATA
>NW_018226048.1:65052-71363 GCF_001263595.1 Phalaenopsis equestris | reverse complement strand
ATGAAACACCTAAATATTTCTCCTCAAAACTGAAACCAAACATTAGGATAACTTGGGAAGTCACCGAGGTTCTCCTCTGGATCCATGACATCCCCTAGTTCTTCTTCCTTTGGATTCCACAACAAAATGTTCTAAATTTGAACCAATCCCCTTTCACACCTCTATGTCCTATTTTGTTAAAGAGTCCAACTCATTGAAAAGTCCTACCATTTGAAACTCCTTGAAGATAATATTCCTTGATTTTTATTGAGAGCCTTCTTAGGTGACTTCGTTCATTTATGATGTAATTAACTATAAGGGCTTGGCTTTATAGGAAGTATGTCCGAACCCAACTTAATATAAACCCTATTTAATTCTTTATATTGAATAAGGCAACTTGTCGGCAAATATGAAGGTTTCGCAGACCAAACGGACGTCATACTTTGCTTAGTTTATTTGATTGAGTCTCATCCTCAAGTCTTGTGTTTATCCTTCGGGATAGATACAGGATTTGAGGTACAGTACTCTTTCATTTTTAAACTATGAAAAATATGGGGTCAGTTTGATTTCATACTTCAACGTCCTTCCAAAGCGGGCGACGGGATTTTGATTCCGATGACCGACAGCTTCTTATGGGCAACCTCATAAACCAACCTAAAATAGCGCCGACAAGTCTGTAAGGAAATGTACTAGCATTGTATGAATCTGTGGGAGACTTTGTCTAATAGATTTTCAACTTTCTTTCAAGGGAAAAAAACTAAGTATTGTGTTCATCATTATCTTATGATTTTGCAAACACTTATTTAGTTGATTTGCTTTGATGTAATGAAGTTTTTCATTATTTTTTCTTCGTGATTTGTGATGTGTTTCTCTTACTCTTTCTTTGATTTAGGAAATAGTGGCATGAGAAGATTATGTCATTATTTTCTTTTTGCTTTCCTTTTGCAATGGGTAGGATTCATGTTTAGGATGCATGCATGAAGAATTTTTAATTGTAAATGTGACAATTTTTTCTTGCACTTCATTTACATTACAATAAGGGCCCATTGTAGTGTTAAAATTCATTGTAATTACATTGTGACCTGAGAGGGAGGTGTAATAATAAAGTTGATCCACATTTAAATTCTATGGATGAGTATATAGTCCATGGTAGTTGAGTGCAAATATATAAGAAAATGTACTTTGATGGGCATAGAATTAGAGATTATAGGGTGACATACTAAATCCTCAATTTTGTCCAAATGTTTGGAAACTAAAGCGAGATGTTAGCCCTCAGGCTATGGGATGTGCAAGCTCTGGAGTGAGAGCTAGTATCCTCCCAGCCTAACCACAGATTTAGGGACCAAACCTTGGATTAGCCAATGTTCTTTATGTGCTCGGAAGAGGGTCTAAAATATGATTGCTTTTATTTCACACATACAATATTTAATGTATCACATTCCCTTACATTATCCAATTCACTACATAATAATAGTAGATTTTAACATCTTAAAATTCTCTAAACCAATTCATCCAGAAAGGGTTATCTTTAGAATTAATATTTACATTTAGGAATAGTTACTATCCTTATATTTAACATTCACATGTTTCTAGGAAAAACAACATTTTAATCGACATTCCAAACTAAGGACTAATAGTAGTAGACTAGAATTTGACTAAGGACATCTTTCCTCGCTTCCTCATGGGATCGGTATTGGGGGCTAATCAGAAAGTCCTATATTAGTTGAAGTGATACGTGCACTTGCATAGAACCCATAATGTGAAGTATTTTCTATATTTATAACATTTAAAATTTGTATATTAGCGACTAAATATAAGTTGGTTCAAGTTTTTGACCATTTTTTGAAAGCTAAATTATTGCATAATTACGGGTCGGGGTCAAGTTGTTGGCGTCGTCTTAGGAGAATTAAATTGACATAAAACACGCACAAGAACATCACACACTAGAGGTACATCACCATGTTGTTACCTTGTTATGTGAAAAGAGGAAAAGGAGAAAACCATGACTCAAATGACCTATCTTATGGTGTTGTATAAACGTACTAAAAGGGTAGTAACTAAATTATGAGTACATGTGAATTTATACAGTATAGTGCATTAAGGAAAGAAATAGCTATGTATTAAAGTATTGTAAAGCTAGAAATAAACTCCAAAATACAGTACAGTAAAGAAATAAAAGACTATGCAAAAAAATACATAAAAGAGAAAAAATACAAAAGCATTCCTATTTGTTGATGCTTAAAAACAAATTGCAATTTCATAATATAAATGTATATATATATAAAGAAAAGGGGTTAGAAAAAAATTTGCAATTTAAATATAGAAACTTGAGCATGTATATTTTCTTACAGAATTAAGAGATATGCATATGGAAAATCAAAATGGGGTATAAGAATCTAATTTGAGATAGGCTCAATGGTATACTTAATGTTCGCTAATCTCGTAGGCAACCAAGGAGTCAAAGTCTATATATGAATATCAATTAAAACTCACCAGTAAATCATCCTAGAATTGTGATGTTCTAATCACTACCACTTAGTTGATCAATAAATCAATGTGTAGTATTTGAATTTTAAAAAGAAATCTTATGTGTGTTTATATGTAATATCTGATATGTGATATCTGGTGCATAATATTTAGTGTATAATATGTGATGTATAGTATATGGTGTATAGTATGTGATATGTGGTGATGTGTAGCATCTGTTGTGTAGTATGTGATGTGTTATAAGTTTAGTATCTGTTGTGTAGTATGTGATGTGTCACAAGTGTAGTATCTGTTGTGTACTATGTGTTGTGTCACAAGTGTTGTATCTATTGTGTATTGTGATGTGTCACAGTGTAGTATTTGTTGTGTATACTTTGTTGTGTAATATATGTCGTTGGTTCCCAAACTTCTTTAGGGTAGGGGTAGAATTACCAACGGTCCAAAGGATGAAAAGGGCATCTATAATTGAATTCTGATTTAAATTTCAGCTTTAAAGGTATGAATTTACTTTTTTGCATCATTGCCTTTAACCCTCGCATTTTCAAATTATAAGACACTTTGATATTTTATATGCTTTCAAACAAGTGGAAATTGGTCATTTAAATAGTTTAATCAAAGGGAAATGAATATCCATTTACTTCAAGCGAGCCAACCAAAGGATTTGACTTATAAAGTCATAAATACTTTCATGATTTAATAAAGAATAGGTTCATTTCTGCTCATTGGTTTCAAGCATCACAAATTCTTATGACAAAGCAATAGAATCGAGCTTAATTCTTCCAATATAGCCTACAATTCTATTTCATTCCTGACTCGTTATAGAGTACTTGAAGGGAAGGCAATACTGAATATATCAGAACCATCTAATTCAATTGGAAGAGAAAATAAGAATCGAGCTACACACTGCAACAATCTAGCCATCTTTTCTTTATAGCACATATTTGTGATCTTAAAAAAAGAATCCAAAGATCAAACTCAACCATTTCTTCATGTTAAACTTTTAGGAGTTCCCAAATATAGCAATAAGCAATTCAATATACAGAATAACAACTTTCAAATTCAAATATACTTAAACAAATAAAACTCAATTGCTCGATTCATCCTTCTCTTTTCTCCTTCTTTTTCTTTAAAAACAAAACCATTAAGAAGATGTACATGAACTCTGATAGTGAAGGGAAAGTTTTTACGGACAAAAGCAAACTCCACCATCTTCATAGTCAATTGAACTCAAAACAACTTCCATCCTTCACCAAAGTTATTTTTTAAAATTATATACACCAAATGTAACAATTATTTGAGCCAATTGACATGACTAACCTAGCCCAAACCTATGTATTGGTCATTTGCACATACATTGAACCCATACACTAAATGTGACCTATCCACCCTAAAGTCACTAAATTAACTCCAGCACAGCCATTAGTTGGACCTAGTGACCAGTCGAAACACCATGAAACAACCTAAATCATGCCATAGATCAAAGGACCCCAAATTAAGGGATATTATTTCCAAAAATGCATGTGCTTAAGATATCCTTACCAAAATTAGGTATTATAGCACTAAATTACTGTGACATATTCGCCCCTAGCCCCCACCCCCTGGCCGTCCGGCCAGCCTAGTGGCCGGAAAAGCCAAAAACCTCACCCAAATCAAACCTAGAGGCCAGCTCATCCAAATCAAATTGGAGAGCTCCTCTGCCCTCCACCTAAGCACCACATTACACCTCTTGATTGGCCACGACAACCACCATAACCCCATTTTTATAAAAGGCCACCTCCATGGCCGTGAAAAAAAAGTGCTAAAATTTTCTTAGAGAGGCCTCTCCAAAGTTCACAAAGAGCTTCCCTAAGATCCCCTCAATGCAGTCCAACCATTTTCCCTCACTCATTCCCATTGTCGGAGCTCAACTTTGAGCAGAAAACGTGCCGGAAACCAGGACCGAACCCAATATACCTCCACACTCCACCAAACTTCAATTACTTGTGCCCACACCTTCACAAGAGTGAAAGAAGCCAAAGCCCCATCAAATCCCTATTCCACAGAGCCTCTACCATAACTCTAGACCAACACCCAAATCTGGTCGTGATCGAATTCATACCTAAGCCTTACACCAAGACCAGGGACTCAATCCCTAGCTTCCTTAGACCCCAACGAACGTGCCGAGCACCTCTGATCGAAGCCTCCCTTCTCAGAGCAAAGGTATAAAACTTCTCCCTCTCCCGAGCTTATTTTGATTCTCCATGTACTTAAGCTTGATTTCAAGGCATCTTAACCGTATGGATGTGTTCGTCTCACTTAAACGAGTTCATAGGATCAAACCCGAAGTGATTTGGTTGAGTCTAGGCCGAGATCTTAAGGTTTTAGTGTGGACGGGCACGGGATCATTCTATCGGGGACGATGACGGAGTCAGCAGCTACGTGGACAATTGCATCCAACCAAAGCGCGCCACGCATGCCTTCGGAGCTGCCTAGGATCTAGTCAGCACGCACTGTTTAAATAGATAAATAAGGCTTTTTCTTATTTATTTAAATACCCTTAACTTATAAAATTCATAACTTTGTGTATAAAAATCACAAAAATAAAATAAAAATACTCACTTGCTCAGTGAATAGAGGAGAACAATGTGGAAAAAATTTCAAGTCTATTTGATGCATATTTTATTTTTAATTAATTAAACTCTATTTTGGATCATTTAATTCTCCATGCATATTAGCATATCACCTTGGCTTGCAATTTTGGCATATTGCAGCCTCTGTCAAGTGGGACATTCTATGATTTTTCAGGGGAAGTATTCTCTGATTTTTCCAAAGTCAGAGGGGGTTCCTATACAGAGACCCATTTTTTTCAAGATATTTCACATTATTTCTTTAAAATAATCAGGAAAAGTAACATATTGGTTATAAAATCCTAAGAAAATTTTGGAAGGTCCACCATGACTAGAGGAAATAATTTCATGTGTCAAGTCATTTAAAATGTCCTTAAATTTTACAAATATTAAATCACTAAAAACACTAATTTACTAAGATAATTAATTTTGGAGAATTTAAACCTCTAAATGTCTTGATTTTTGATCTCCACTGTGATTTATGATCTAGAAAACTCATCATAAAAGTTTTAAAATATTTTTTGTTCATTTGACAACTTAAATTGATTTTTAAAGATAAATACCACCCTTGGCGCTCAAATGATCTTTAAAAATCAAAATATAACTAAAAAAAAATTATAAAACTTAGTTTCTTGACTTATCTGGGATCAGGGATATTTTCGATGTGATCAGGGATATTTAAAATAAAAACTTAATTTTTAGCCTGTTTTAAATATTTAAAATAATTAAAAATTCATAAAAATCAAAAAAAATAATAAAACTCATGAAAATGTTCTAAATTGCTTCCTAATTACTTAGGAACAATTAGAATATTTTTCCTGATTCTATAAATAAAGATATTGAATTTCAAAGCTTAAGAATAATTTTTAAAAGCATAAAAATGAGTTTACACTAAAATAATTCCAATAAATCAAGGAAAAATAAAAAAATATAAAATTTGCTCCTCTGAGTTCTTTGTCCTTGGGGAGATTTTCCAAAAATACAAAACTTAATTTTCACCATTTAAAATATTTTGTTTTTTATTAAAAAACCCAAAACATGAAATAATGCTAATATATCATAGAGAATTAAAAAAATTATGAAATTTGGTCCAAAGGCTTTCCGGGTCTAGGTCTACCTCCAATAAAAATTTCAAAGGATTATAATTTACCTTGGTCAAGTTAAGAATTTTCTTTGAAAATCCTATTTTTGCATGAAAATAATTACATAAATTAAATTAAATTTTGAAAAATCACATTT
>NW_018226048.1:59812-62966 GCF_001263595.1 Phalaenopsis equestris | reverse complement strand
TCCGAACCCAGCTTAATATAAACCCTATTTAATCCTTTATATTAAATAGGGGAACTTATCGGCAAATACAAAGGTTTCGCAAACCAAATGGATGTCATACTTTCCTTAGTTTATTTGATCGAGCCTCATCCTCAAGTCTTGTGTTTATCCCTCGGGATAGATACATGATTTGAGGTACAGTGCTCTTTCATTTTAAACTATAAAAAATATGGGGTTAGTTTGATTTCATACTTCAACGTCCTTTCAAAGCGGGCGACGGAATTTCGATTTCGATGACCGATAGCTTCTTACGGGAAACTCCCCACAAACCAACCTGAAATAGCGTCGACAGCTTTTGGTGACTCCACTGGGGACATGCTTTTCTCTCCATATAAATCAAGAAATATTATCTTCACACATCAGTAATATGTCCATGGCCCTTGTGGATCAACTCTCTTGGATCAAATTATTCTTCTTCTGTTGGCATTCTTTACCCATTTCTATCTTGAGAAAGTACGACTAACTCCTTGAACTTTAGGCCTAGCTATTCAACCATCTTTGAACAGAGGGGTTCAAAAGGCCATTAAGGACTCTTTAGATATTCATGTGGGGTCAACCCCCCAATAGGTGTGTCAGTGGACTAATTCCACCTGCGCATTTTCTGCCACTAATTGGTCATTTTCTGCCACTAATTGGGTCTTGCACTGGGTCCTAAAATTTTTCACATCTCCCTTCCATGGTTTGCTACTTCGCAAATTAAACCAGATCGTGTTGTGCTGCGCACACTTTAAAATATTAATTAAACTTTACACCTTTTTTAACAAAGATGTTAAAATTACCCATAAATTAAGACCCACCCGATCTACAGATTAACCTCTATTTTCAGTGCTTGCATTAAATATTTCAAGGTTTTCAGCCATATAGTTAACCTTAAAACTTTCTGTTTTAAAGCCCGCTGCGATGGCCTAACCAACACTGACCTTTTCCTGCAACCTGCCAATGGACCGCAACGCCCATAACATCGCTCCCACCATCAAGTTCAGAGCTGGATTTGAAGACCTCAAGGTTATCCTTGGGAAAACCCCATTCGTGGTAATGAAGATCGCTGCTCCGGAAATACAAGAGCCGTCAGCATAATTCTGTTTGAACTGCCTTCAGGACTTCCCTGCCTGCAAGAAGGCTAAAGCTACTGTCATCAATCCTGCTATCCCTGCTACTGCTAAGAGAAAAAAAGAGATGGTCGTTGAAGATTCGACTGAAGGATTAACTGTTCAGCCACCCGTGTTTAAGATCGGGTCAAGCTCAAGGACTGTACCACTGACCCGAACTCAAAGGACGAACCGCAAAAGGAGAGTTCGGAGGACCATCAAAGCCCAGACTCCTGAAAACACACCCTTTGAGGAGGAGCCTCATCGAATTGAAGAAGTTTTACTAGAAACTTATCCATAGGGAGTAGATTCCATTCTCTGACAGATACCGATGGATATGAGAGTATCTGGAAGATTACTGCCGCATTACCATCACTTCATGGACATGGTGAGGAGGGAAAGAAATTCATCCCCATCACCCGAGTTAGTGCGGTCTTCAAAAGGCCTGCTACTAAAGAAGGATGTTCTGCTAGTTAATTACTTAAGCAAATGGGAAATGCAATTTCCCCTCATATGAAGAATGAAATTTTGAAGGATGTTAAGCTCTTTAGAAAGTCGTTTAAGTCGACTATAAAGTTACCTACCAGTGTTCCCCTTGGGGAGCAGAGTTGATACCACCATAGTCACCACCGAGTCTGTCACCACCAGGACCGCAGGTCACCAACCGATTAAGTCAAGACTGAGTCCGAGAAGTTTACCAGTCATTCCTGCAATCACGGAAAGAAGGACAAGACGACTACCCGACAATATAGCCAGTCTACACCGCGGGGAGCATACCTTCCGTCGACATACCGATGTCACTACTAAGACGTCCCGTCCTGAGACATCATCGTCGAAGAAGAAGAAGGTATGGGGGTATGGACCCCCAAGGTCGCTGCACCGATACAGTCCAGTGAGCCTGCAGGATAGGAAGTAAAACCAGTGCATGAAGTATCTGACATCATCGACATCGTCGCGACAATAGCCAGCAAAATGGAGGAACAAGTAGAGGATGTCCATCAAGGTCCTCCAGATCTTAAAGCAATCAAGGAATCAATGATATAGGAAAAAGTTGAGAAACTCAGAATCGAGATTTCTGAGTTAGCTCGAGAACACGGAGTTTCCGTCAATAGTGACAATGAGGATTTTGATTAGAGTGATTATTTGGAGGAAGATTTCATTGATGTCCATGTGATCAAAATAAGAGCTACCACATCTGCGCGCGAGGCTCAACCTCACACTGAAGAGAATGTTGTAGATGAGCTGCGTAGGGTTATCCTCCTGAGGGATGAACAAGAGAAAAGAAAAGAAGAGATGACTGCAGCTATGACCGCCATGGCCACCATTCAGGGGCAATCACAGACACCAAGGTTGGCTTCTCCAGTGATTAATCAGTTTGAAATCATACACATCGCAGATGAAAGAAAGGAGGCTACTTAAACAAACAAAGATGAACAACCAAAGAAGGATTCTCCGTTAAGTGCCATGCCAGAAAAAGAGTTCTAGCAAATGGTTGAATAAGTGCGGGAGGCTTTAGCCCAGTCCAAGGGCAGTGCATCAATTTTAAAGGGTAGACCTTACCTAGAGGAGTTCGATGTCGTCCCTTTCCCTAAGGGTTTTGTGACCCCAAAATTTAAGATATTCGATGGGACTGGAAATCCCAGGCAGCACATAGCACATTTTCTAGCCAATTGTGGCAACACAAGGAATAGCGAAGCTCTACTCTGCCAGGAGTTTGTCAGCAGCTTGTTAGGAATTGCTTTCGACTGGTACGCTGACTTGCCCAACGGTTCAGTTAAAACATTTTCTTAGTTGGAACAGTTATTTATGATAAGATTTGCTGGGGCGCAACATCATGTGTCTATTGGAGAACTCATGATGGAGAAGCAGAAGCTTAGTGAAACCTTGGTAGACTATATTTTGAGGTGGAGAAACCTTAGCATGAAATGTGAAACTCAGCTACAAAAACATCAAACGATTGAGATTCTACTCAAAAGCATTCATGGGTCAGTAGCCTTCATGCTTAAGGGACTCACCATCAAATCCTT
>NW_018226048.1:59448-59802 GCF_001263595.1 Phalaenopsis equestris | reverse complement strand
CAGTCTTCAAGAAGAAATGAAGCACATGGAACAAAATGAAAAGGCTAAGGTAACCAGAGTGTTCGAAAAGAAACTAGAAGTAGTCTTAGCTGTCGACAAAGGAAAGCAGCCGATAAAGATATATGCAGAAGATAATCGTCAGTCTTCATCACAGTACTCTCAGAATCAGAACAGGCAATCCAACCAACGACCGTCTCAGGAAGGATCACCTCGAACAGCGGGTAAAAGAATATCCCTTTTAGAGCGACAGAAAGTTGTTTATTCCTTCAAAGATGAAGTTGTACCTAAAATATTCAAAAGCTTGATGAAGAAATTAGAATTCAAACTGCCTGATCTGAAGAAACCCGAAGAGGT
>NW_018226048.1:49621-59256 GCF_001263595.1 Phalaenopsis equestris | reverse complement strand
GATGGAATGAGGTATGGAGCAGATCATCCAAGAAGATACTGAACAAGCTACAGTCTGCATCAAAACAAGCCTCCATTCAGAGTCTGCAGCATACCGAGCCCGAGATGAAGATTTCGCCAGAAAATCCGTCATCATCAAGGACAACAAACAAAAAAAAGAAGAGCATCGCTGCAAAGATTGATAGCACAGAGGGTAGGATAGGGGCTGCCTCTAGTAGACTGGTTGTCTCGGATTTGGGGAAGAAAATCCTCGAACCCTTGACTTTGAATGATTATCTTTCTATCCCTACGGGGTCTTATGAATATAATGGTTATGATTTTTGCTACATTTTAACTATTTCTTGTAATAACGTGACTAATTATGACTAAGCTAGTCCTCAAATTGTACTTGAGTCGGATGAACTCGTTGTCAAGGCCAAAGAAGACATCAACGATATCGCTTACGACAACACCGATAACGAAGAGCCAACTCTCAAGCGTCATGGTGCACCATTTGCCATCAACTTAGACCTCTCCGATGAGGAGGAAAAGTCACCGAAAGATTCAACAATGATATGTCAAGAAGAAGAAATCACAGAAGTCAACTGGAGGAGCGGAAAAGTGTTACCGCCAAGAACAGCTCCAACAGACAAAGGAAAACAGATAATGACTCGAGAAGAGATACCCCCACCTCCGCAAGTGGAAGAAACACATAATCAAGATAAAATCAGAGGATTGTACAAAGTAGACTACAACGTGCTAGCTCATCTTAGGAAGTTGTCTGCTCGACTAAGTATCTACGATGCTCTGATCCTGTCAAAGGAGATGAGAGAATCACTGGTTACGGCTTTGCTTGATCCAGAAATTTGCTTAGCTCAGTTGGCTAGCATATCCTCATATGAAGTTTGCTTGTTGAGAGAACAGTCAGGCGTATCCTTCACAGATGAAGACTTGCAGCTCGGTACCACCGACCACAACCGCCCGCTCTACATGTCCTTCAACATTAGCAGATTTGTGTTATCCCGAGATTTAGTGGATCCTGGAGCATCTCTTAACTTGACGAGTCTACGGAAGTTAGCATATTTGGACTTCGACGTTCAGGAGCTCATCCCCGATAAGATGATGTTAAGAGGATTCAACCAGAAGAGAGAAAGAGCCTTTGGATCAATTTCATTATTTATGAAGGTCGGAGAACTCGTAACAACCGTTAAATTTCACATCATCGACGCCAAGACCTCTTTTAACGCTCTATTGGGCCGACCATGGATTCATGAGCACTGTATGGTTCCATCATTCCTACACCAGTGCATTAAATACCACAAAGATGGTCAAGAAAATTGCATCAAGGATGACCTACAACCATTTTCAGTACATGAAGTTGGTATCCATGAAGATGTTGCCTACTATGCGCCTCCAAAGAAGACTGTCTTCTCGCGCAATATTTTGACAAACAAAGATGATGGTTTAAAAGAATCACAAAAAGGAGGCCATACAACTCCGTTTCAACAAACTTGTACCACTCCCTTACAACGAGTTGGTGGAGGTTCTTCTAGTTCACGCACCAGAGGTTAAGGCCGGGGATGCGACGAGGTCGAGGCCAGGGATGCGGACAAGGAAAGATCAACTTAATTGTTGAACGGACTAGGCCAACTATCAACATTGGTGATGAAGATAGTTCTAAAGATGAAATAATGATGACAAAGCAGAATAGACCTCAGTACGAGATATCCCTAGAAGATACAGAGAGGAATGAATATGAAACAATGTATGATCGGATAAACCACTATGTGAATACTATGACCCTTACTCCGATTCTCCCTCAAAAGGTTGAGAGTTTAGAGGTCAAGGAAGCCCGTAGTGTTGGTTTGAAGCCGATCAAATTTTACCGTGCTTCTACCTCTACTGAGCATAAAAAAACATGTAAATTTGGATGTTGATTCTAACGAATTAGTGGAATTACCTTTTAGTTACTTCTTGACTTGTGTTCAAAAGTTAATTCAACACGGACACTTACCAAAATAAATGCCAAAAGATAAATTTCAACTTTTTGAAAAATTATGGAATGCTAAAAGTCAAATTCCAATTCAAAAGAAGGTCTCGAATTTGGTACAGTTGGACCAATCGATGATTCTGAATTTTGCATGATTGTTACTAGTGAGTCAGAAGAGGATTGCCTTGATGTGGAGGATGACTCTAATGATCAACCAATAGAAGAAGCTCTGCCAGCATTTGAGGAAGAAATTAAATCCACTATCGATGAATTGAAAGAGATTAACCTCGGGACTGAAGAACGACCCCGATCTACATATATAAGTTCTCTACTTGATGACAAAGAATCTGCAGAACCGGTCAAACTACTGACAGAATTCAAAGATTGCTTTGCATGGAGCTATGATGAAATGTCAGGACTGTCAGCAGAGGTTGCAGTCCATAAACTTGGGGTGGACAAGAATGTAACCCCAGTAAAACAAGCTTCAAGGAAAATGAGCCTCGAAATAGAACAACAAGTCATCGCCGAGGTGAAGAGGTTGATAGATGCCAACTTTGTTAAAGAAGAGCAATACCCCATGTGGTTAGCCAATATTGTACCAGTTAAAAAGAAAAATGGATAGATCCGCGCTTATGTTGACTTCAGAGATTTGAATAAAGCATGTCCAAAAGACGAGTTTCCACTACATATACCAAAAATGATGGTGGACATCGCTTCAGCACATGAGATTTTCTCCTTCATGGACGGATCATTGGGACACAACCAAATTAAGATGGCTCCTGAGGATGCCTCACTTACAGCATTCAGAACACTGATGGAAATTTTCTGCTACACACTGATGTCGTTTGGCCTAAAGAATGCCAGAGCAACATTTCAACGTGCGATGACAAAGATTTTTGACTACCTCATTCACAATCAAGTAGAATGCTACGTGGATGATTTGGTCATCAAAAGTAAACAAAAAATAGACCATTTGTACGATTTAAGGATCGTGTTTGAACGGTTACGATGATATGACCTTAAAATAAATTCCTTAAAGTGTGCCTTTGGCGTTACCTCCGGGAAATTTCTAGGATTCGTTGTCCGTCATCAAGGAATCGAGATCGACCTGGATAAGGTTAAAGATATTTTGCAAATGCCTCCCTCTAATACCTTGAAACAACTACGTTCCTTCCAGGGGAAGTTGACATATCTGAGACGTTTTATTTCTAATCTCTTAGGTAGGTGTCAGCCTTTCTTGGCATTGATTAAAAAGGACGCCAAATTTATTTAGGAAGAGAAATGCCAGGCCAGTGGGCCTTTGAGGACGTTAAATAATATTTATAGACACCTCCTATTTTGGTAGCCCCTATCCTAGGGAAACCTTTGACACTTTATACCGCGGCCCTAGAAAGACTCTCTTTAGCCCAAATCAATGAGGAGGGAAAAGAAAATGCGCTCTACTACTTGAGTCGTCGTCTAATACTGACAGAGATAAGGTATCAACCTATTGAGAAGCATTGTCTGACGTTAATTTTCACCGCTCAAAAGCTTATAGATTGCATGCTTTCTCATAAAATACCCTTATTTCAAAAGTCAATCCGTTGCAATATTTGCTGACCCGACCAACACTCTCCGGACGTTTAGCAAGATGGTCAATGATCTTATTGCAATTTGATATAACTTTTGTTCCTTATCGTGCTTCCAAGGGACAAATACTAGCAGACTTTCTCGCTGCACACCCACTGCCAACTGAGTCCTCTCTCAATGACGAGTTACCAGACGAGTAAATACTACAAATGGAGTTTTCTAGTGCGCAGCACTGGGAAATGTACTTCAATGGCGCTTCTTCAGCCAGGAAAGACAAAGGATCAGGCACAGTTATACCAGGTAAGGCAGGGAATGTTTTGATCTTTATTACGCCAGATAAGGGCATGTTGAGGTTTTTGTACCACCAGACAGAGTCGTGGACCAACAATGAAGCAGAATATGAAGCTTTAATCACCAGATTGGAGCTGGCGATCTCAATTGATAGAACAAGCATTGCCGTCTATGGTGACTCTCAACTTGTCATTCAGCAAGTCGCCGGACAATATAGAATTCTGAAACCAAGATTAGCAGAATACCATTAGTATGCGAAGAAGCTCCTGGAGCAGATTCCTGAGGTGACTTTCTACCAGATTCCTCAGGGAGATAATTCCCATGCGGATGCTCTAGAAAAACTCGCTAAGGAAATGGCGTGTCCCCCGGAGGATTCCATTGAAGTCACGGTGCAAGGAAGACTTGTCTTGTCTCGAAATGACTTCAAAACTCTACACAAGCTTGGAAAAGAAGAAATAATAAATACAATTACAGACATCAATGAAGATTGGCGCAAACTATTAATAGAATATTTGCATACTGGAAAGGTGCCAGAGGACAAGTCTGAGGTGCACCACATCAAAAGAAGGGCCATGACTTATGCCCTGGTAGGAAATGTTATCTACAGATGGCTACGGTGTTTGAGCAGAGCCGAGGCACAAAATATTGTCAAAGAAGTACATGTCGGATTGTGTGGCGCTCATCAGTCAGAACCAAAAATGAAAATGAAGATTAAAAGACTCGGATATTATTGGCCAGCAATGATGTCCGATTGCGTGGATACAACTAGAGGATGTCACCAATGCCAAGTGCATGGGGTGGTCTTACTCCAACCTCTGAATGTGCTACACCAAACTGTTGCCTTGTGGCCATTCGAGTGTTGGGGCACATACATAATAGGTCTGATAGACCCTCCATCTTCCAAAGGACACAGGTTTATACTTGCCGCTATAGACTACTTCTCCAAATGGGCAGAGGCAGTACCGTTACATGAGGTTATGGCACAACACATCCTTAATTTTTTCAAAAGCCAATTTGTCTACCTTTTTGGGGTACCGCGAAGAACAATCTTTGACAATGGGACAACTTTCAAAAGCACAAAAATCAACAATTTCGTCAGAAGACATGGGATAGATTGGAGATACTCTACAATTTACTTTAGAAGCCTTATGGGCCTACCGAACGACTTTCAGGACTCCCACTCAGAGTACACCTTATATGCTCGTGTACGGGACCGAGGCCGTGCTACCACTAGAAATCCAGACACCATCTCTCAGAAACGTCGTTTCCAACCAACTCACAATGGGAGAAAGTGCAAAACTCAGACTTGAAGAACTGGAGAGTCTCGAAGGAAAACGATTGGAAGCACAGCAACATTTGGAGCTCTACCAGGCAAAGTTGGTACAAGCTCATGACAAATTGGTCCGCCCAAGGACATTCAAAATTTGTGACCTCGTACTTGTGATCAAAAGACCAATTCTTGCTCGCCGTTAAATAGGTGGAAAATTTGAGCCAACTTGGGAGGGACCATTTGTCGTTGAGAAAGTCTATATAGGAAGAGCCTATCGGTTAGTGGACTTCTGGGGTTAAGGACCCATGTTACCGATAAATGGACAATACCTAAAAACCTATTACGTAGCGTGATGTCGCCTGCCTCCGCTTGCCTCTGCTTGCTTTGAAACTTTGAAACTTTTATTGTTTTAGAGTTATCTATATGACCATATGTCTATGACCGGGTCCAAATTTTATAATTAATCTCATATATAATGAAGATTTTCAGAAAATTTTTGAACTTCGCACGTTCTCTTTTCTACTTTTGAATTTAAATATTCCATTAAATTAAACAAAACTCACTAACAAAATAAGTAATCCTTTTCATGAAAACAAACTAAAATCTACTTTAATGGATACTTTGTTTTGTTCTTCTTTGTACCAAACTTTGGCTGCCAAACTTCGGCCCACTGACGTTTCTTTCTGTCATCTGCAGAAAAAAATGTCAAGATAGAGGCTGATCTTTGCCTTCCAGGACGAGTCTCATCTTTGCCTTCCAGGACGGCTGGAACCTCGCATTAAATGAAGAAATGGCGCCACAAGGAGGTGTCATAGATTTCAACATGGATTTCAACTAGCTTTATATGGACTATGACGGTCTGACTACAAGGTTCCTCTAATGGACGTAGTCAGCAATGAAGAAAAGGAGGGACTGCCTTCACTTTTGAGGGTGACCACTCAAGACAATGTATCACGCAAAGGTAAAAACGTCATAGAGGAACGGGATCCGATGGAGGGGCCCAGCCATCTGCCCTCCATGATAGCTACTCTAGCAAGGGGCCTGATAGCCGCCCGAAGTGAACAACTATCAAATACTCCACTCCGCAGGACGCAACGCAGAATTGCAAGCCGAAAGAAACATAGAGCCTTTCTGCGATAGGAGCGCAAGCGCTAAAGAGACGTGAGCAGTTTCTTACCCCCATTCCTGAGGGACATATTTACGATCCAGAGCTGAGAGAAACTTCTACCAGCCTGCCCAATACAGATGAAGAGTCAGGATTTGTGACGGGATCAAATGTGCCCCCTGTCCCAAATATCTTGTGCAGAGGTTGCCTAACATGCAACGTTGAGGTACCAGCCGGGACATCAGTCACGAGCGCATTCGTAGAACGCCCAGACTGCAACGTTCTGCATCTACATTGCATCTACAACATTTCAGTACATTAGAAGAATACACTTCAAGCATCAACGAGTCTCAGAATCCAGACTTCGTGGCAAAGGAACCGTATGTCCCACTGGGGATGGATCAGCGCGCACCACGGAGCCCAAGGTCATACATCCCACTTGAGGCTGAATCTCATATTCCGGATCCGCCAGCACTAATTTGGATTCCCGCCGAGGCCTGGAGGAAGGAACATCTTAGGCAGCTGCCAACTCCCGGTGTGGTGGAATAATACAAAATAAGCAAAGTAAACAAACGATAATTCGAGTTCTATGAAGAGGTTCAGGGAAAGTTTATCAACATATTGGAGGGCCTGAAGCTATGTACCAGGGTTTTCTCTAAAACTGATGAAAGAAGCATTCTGGACTATATCTTTGATTTAAGGGATAGAGGTCGAGCGGGCTTTCTCATGGAGAGTTATAGGACATATTCTGAGCCGAAAAAATGGATGAGGGGAAAGGGAAGAATCACCATCCAATGCGGCTGTTGCTACAATTTTACGAACGACAGACAAGGGAATCCTCCTGGGATCCTCAGATACGACCAAGTGGATCCATTATCACCGATGATAAAATGGATGATCAAGAGAATGGTCAAGTGGAATATTCTACCGGCTACATGAATTTCTAACAGTTGCATGATCAACATTTATGAAGAGCCCCACACATTGACCATCATGACTTTGTGAGGCATTTCTGCACGATCTCGTTCATGAGTAAGAGCAATATTCTGTTTGGAAAAGAAATCAATGTAATCGGCCCTGGCGAATTCAGAGGGGCTGTGGAGATTCCTCTTCCAGTTGGTTCAGTACTTATTCTCAAGGGCAACAGTGCAGACGTTGCCAAGCACTGCATTCCAGGAGTACGGCACCGTAGGGTGTCCGTAACCTTCTGCATGATGGATGACAGTAAAATACCATATGGATTCCAGCAAGACCCGGAATTGGAGGAACAGTCTCCTTACGAGCTATGAGAAGGTTTTACCTCTGAATACATGCGAAGGGAACTCTTATCCTGGAGCATGACATAGAAGGTCTGCTTGATCAGGAGCTCAATATACCAGGCACAAAGGATTCACGTGCTTTCTTTTTACAACATGACATGTATTTGATGTAATCAGTCTATGAATAGAGGGTTCTCAGTATATTTCAGCGTGGATTACATGATGTACCTTTTGAGGCTTTAGCCTATGTTTGATCTATAGCATCTTTATTGAAGCAGATTAATGGAAATTTCTCTCAAATTATGCCTTTTGTCAATTGCCTTTTTGTGCGATGGATGAAAGCCGCGAACCATGCAATGGTTCAGAGTTCCAATGAACAAAGAACAAAACGACAAATCTTCAACAATAAACAAAACATAAATAAAAGATAATCATCAATGAATAAATAACAAAACAAATTTCTTTTGAACAAATTTCTTTTAAAAAAAAATCAACCAATTAAAATTAAAACTTTAAAGACACATTTTGAAAAATTAAATAAGATAAAAATCTCTTGAGTGGATTCTCTCATTTTTAGAGTTTCTTACTTTTTGTGCACGCGGCACAACCATCTTTATTTGCATTAACTTTGCATTAACTCTCTTCAATCACTGTGGAATTTTGTATTCTGCACAAAAACCCACAAAGTTCTACAAATCTTCTTCAACAAAGTCAACCTTTCCACATGATACACTTCTACAAATTCAACACCACAGGCTATTTATAAATTTAAATCCTTACATCTTTGAATCAATATCAAAATTTTGATTCTTATCTTTCAAGGTCGATACCTAAATTTCGACTCTCTCATCTTTAAATTAATACCTACATTTCAATTCTTTTATCTTTGAATTGATATTTACATTTCAATTCTTTCATCTTTGAATTGATACCTACATTTCAATTCTGCCATCTTCGAATTGATTCCTACATTTCAATTCTTTCATTTTTGTTCTTTCATTTTTGAATTGTTATTTACATTTTAATTCTCACATCTTTGAATTGATATTTACATTTTGATTCTCACATCTTCAAATTGATAACTACATTTCAATTCTTTCATCATTGAAATGATAGTTACATTTCAATTCTCACATCTTCGAATTGATACCTACATCTCAATTCTCACTTCAGAATCAGTCCTATATTTTTGATTCTTTACATTCGAGGTTGGTCCTTACATTCTGACACTTTCTTTTGAGAATTGACCTACATTTCAATTCTCACTTCTAAATCAGTCCTACATTTCTAATTCATTACATTTGAGGTCGGTCCTGACATTCCGACACTTTCTTTGGAGAATTGACCTACATTTCAATTCTCATTTCCAAATCATTCCTACATTTCTGATTCTTTACGTTTGAGGTCAGTCCTTACATTCTGACACCTTATTTTGAGCATTGACCTACATTTCAATTCACACTTCTAAATCAGTCCTACATTTCTGATTCATTACATTCGAGGTCGGTCCTTACATTCCGAGACTTTCTTTAGAGAATTGACCTACATTTCAAATCTCCTTTCCAAATCAGTCCTACATTTCTGATTCGTTACATTTGAGGTCGCTCCTTACATTATGACACTCTCTTTTGAGAATTGACCTACATTTATGTTCTCAATTCTGAATCAGTCCTACATTTCTGATTCATTACATTCGAGGTTGGTCCTTACACTCCGACTCTCTCTCGCTCTCTCTCTCTCTCTCTCTCTCTCTCTCTCTTTCAATTGTTCAATTGATATTTGAATTTCAATTCCCACCTTGGGGTTAGCACTTACATTCCGACTCCCATCCTTTGGAAATCTTTGAAATTTCATAACTCAAAGTCTACTCCAATCCCCAGCGAGAGTCACTACTTCTCGACTTGATTAAGCACACACCTGCTAATTCCCCGGCAGAAACAACTCACACACACAAATCTACACATACTTTCGGGTCTGTTGACTTAGGAGTTTGTATTGTTTTTTGTTGATCTCTTATGTCAATACCAATATGCACGGTGTGCTTGCCCAGCACACCAAACCTATTGGGGGTCCATTTGTTGACCTCACTTTTGGTTGACGTTTAGTTTTTCCTCTTTAGTAGCCTAAGGTCTAGCCATAGGACTTTCCTATTGACTATTCTTAGAAAACTAGA
>NW_018226048.1:48139-49390 GCF_001263595.1 Phalaenopsis equestris | reverse complement strand
TAGAGGACCCAAAATGGGGTTTCCATTGTTCCATGGCTTGTTGGTGATGATTGATACCTCAAATCTACCAAAATACCCATCTTGGCCTTTTACCCCTAAAACAGCCCCAAATTACATAAATACCCCCCTTGGACCAAAAATTCTAAAAATTCCAAAAACTCCCAGAAAATTCTAATAAATCCTAAATATTCCAAATTTCATTTCTCTCAACTACCACAAGACTCAATTTAGCCAATTTGACCATCTTTAACCAAAACCCCCAAATTTGCCTTTATAGACCCAAATTCCCCAAATTCAATTCAGATGTCCATCAATTTTACTTCAATTGACCTCAATTTCAATCCTAAACTCAAATTAACTTTTTATATGATCAAATTAAACCAAATCCAAGATGAATTGGTCCATGATTTGAACCCAATTTTGATTTAGGTCAAAACCCCCAATTTTGGCCATATGACCCAATCTCACTAAGTTGAACCCATAGCCTAGTCAATTGACCTCAATTAATGTTGAAAAATATTTATGACATTATTATACATAAAAATAAACCATCAGTTGGCCTTGGTGAAGTCTCAAATCCATTTGATTTTGGCCTAAATCCAAAATTCCCAAATTTAGCCCCAAATTGGCTAAGTCCCCACGTTTCACCCAATTGATATCCATAACCCCCAAATTGGCATCCATTTCATGTTGAAAACTCTTCATAGGGTCCTTATTGACCATTTAAATAAATAAATTTGGACTTATCCCAAGGCTAACCCATGCTAGACCCAAGCCTAGCCCAACATGACCAAATCAAAATTCCCTCAAATTGACCCTTCAATTGAACTCAAAACCACTTCCATCCTTCACCAAAGTTGTTCCTTGAAATCATATACACTAAATGCAATAATTATATGATCCAATTGACATGGCTAACCTAGCCCAAACCCAATTTTTGGTCATTTGCACCTACTTGAACCCATGCACTAAATGTGACCTAACCACCCTAAGGCCACCAAATTAACTCCACCACAACCATTAGTTGGACTTAATGAATAGTGCAAACACCATGAAACCTCCTAAACCAAGCCATGGACCAAAGGTTCCCCAAATTAAGGGAACTTATTTCCAAAAATGCACATGCTTAAGATATCTTTTCCAAATCCAAGCACATTTGCATTAAATTGTTGTAATGGATTCCTCTAGGTTCCCTGAGCTCCTAGCCACCTCCCCCTGGCCGGCCGACAAGCCTAGTGACTGGCAAAGCCC
>NW_018226048.1:44926-47739 GCF_001263595.1 Phalaenopsis equestris | reverse complement strand
GATTCTCCATTTACTTAAGCTTGATTTCATGGCATCTTTACCGTATGGATGTGTCCGTCTCACTTAGACGAGTTCCTAGGATCAAACCCGAAGCGATTTGGTTGAGTCTAGGATGAGATCTTAAGGTTTTAGTGTGGACGGGTACGAAATCATTCTATCGGGGACGATGACGGAGAGTAGTTTAATCAAGCGTGTATCAAATGGACGGAGGAGATCGAGCAGGACAGCGCTTCAGGACATAAACCGCGGCCGGAGTCAGCAGCTACGTGGATGGCGGCGTCCAACCAGAGCGCACCACGCATGCCTGCGGAGCTGCCTAGGATCTAGTCAGCACGCGCTGTTTAAATAGATAAATAAGGCTTTTTTTCTTATTTATTTAGATACCCTTAACTTAGAAAATTCATAACTTTGTGTAGAGAAATCACAAAAATTACATAAAATTACCCTCTTGCTCATTGAACATAGGAGAATAATGTGAAACAAATTTCAAGTCTACTTGATGCATATGTTATTTTTAATTAATTAAACTCTATTTTGGATCATTTGATTCTCCATGCATATTAGCATATCACCTTGGCTTGGAATTTTGGCATATTGTAGCCTCTGTCAAGGGGGACATTCTCTGATTTTTTCAAAGTCAGAGGGGGTTTGTATACAGAGACCCATGTTTTTCAAGATATTTCACATTATTTCTTTAAAATAATCATGGAAATTAGCATATTGGTTATAAAATCTTAAGAAAAGTTTGGAAGGTCCACCATGACTAGAGAAACCATTGGAAATAATTTCATGGGTTAAGTCATTTAAAATGTCCTTAAATTTTTCAAATACTAAATAACTAGAATAATTAATTTTGAAAAATTAAAACATTTAAATGATTTGATTTTTGATCTCCACTGTGATTTATGATCCAGAGAACTCATCATAAAAATTTCAAAATATTTTGAGTTCATTTGACAGCTTAAATTGATTTTTAAAGATAAATACCACTATTGGCACTCAAATGATTTTAAAAATCAAAATATAACTCAAAAAAAATTATGAAACTTAGTTTCTTGAGTTCTCTGTGATCAGAGATATTTTCTAAAAATAAAATTATATTTAAAATAAAAACTTGATTTTTAGTCTATTTTAAATATTTACAATAATTAAAAATTCATAAAAATCACAAAAACAATAAAACTCATGGAAATGTTCTAAATTGCTTCCTAATTACTTAGGAATAATTAGAATATTTTTCCTAATTCTCTAATTAAAGATATTGAATTTCAAAGTGTAAGAATAATTTTTAAAAGGCTAAAAATGAGTTTGCACTAAAATAATTCCACTAAATCAAGGACAAATCAAAAAAATATAAAATTTGCTCCTCTGAGTTCTCTGACCTTGGGGAGATTTTTCAAAAATGCAAAACTTAATTTTCACCTTAAAATATTTTATTTTTATTAAATAACCCAGAACTTGAAATAATTCTAATATATCACAGAGAATTAAAAAAAATTATGAAATTTTGTCCAAAGGCTTTCCTGGTTTATGTCTACCTTCACTAAAAATTTCAAAGGATTATAATTTAGTTTGGTCAAGTTAAGAATTTTCTTTAAAAATCCTATTTTTGTATGAAAATAATTACATAAATTAAATTAAATTTTGAAAAATCACATTTTCTCCTATGATGTCTTAACTGACCCATGAATGAGGTAGGATAAAAAGTTCAAAGTCATTTGAATTGAATTTGACAAATTATGAAGTATTAGAACATTAGGGGCAAATGTGTAATTTTGGAAATTTATCCTTAATTAACCTTTAGGCTTAAGTCAAGGAGGGGAATGGGTAACCTCTAATCCTCATAAATTTATTTAATGTTTGAAACATAAAGGGTTTAATTGATAGATACCAATCTCACTTTCTTAATTAAGATTAATAAATTTCTAAATTATTAAAATTTGGATGTTTATTGAAATTAAATGATCCTGGACTTAGGGGTATGACTTTGGAAGCCAATAATTAATGTATTTAATACCCATATCTTGATTTTGAAATAAAATCCAAATCATGAATCATGACCACTTAAAGCTTAACCCTTTTCAAAATTAATTAACACACTCACAAAGGCCTTAAGGGCTTAGTGGTGACTTAGGCTAAATCAAAAATTGAATAAACAAGGATTAGAGAAATAAACATGATTAAATCAAATATACTTGAAACACCACTAAGCCCAATTAGGATAAAAATTTGGCTAAGTTTTCAAATTACACTAGCTTGCCTCTTTAAGGGTCTTCACCCACATAATTCTCAAAGTAAATGATAAGTGATAACTACCTCTTTCTTAAGGATAATTGACACATCAATGTTCACTGAGCATTAGAAGTATTCACCGGATGAACCATTAAGCAACATAATAAGTTTAAATGGACTCGAGGCTTTTCACCAGTTGGTGAGAGGAAGGCGTGGACCTGCTTCCCCCTCCAACTTGTTGGATACCTCAGAGGCCTATTAAACTTAATATTCTTCGCTTAATGAAATCATACTTAATTAAACTTTTAAGGACTTACCAAAATATGACATAGGGTTAAGAAAACCACCAGGACTTACTTTTCTTGCCCTTCATAAACTGCCTTAACATGCATTTTAAGTTTCAGGTGGTGGAACGAGAAGACTCGCCAGGTACACTTTTACAATTTTCAGCGTTGTCCTTCTTGTACTTTCATACTGTACTTTTATACCTGCAAATTTGCATGCTAAACAACAATGTTACCTTACATGAAAACCAAAACTATTAGGATAGCTACAAAACCAAAACCCAAAACCAAGATTTC
>NW_018226048.1:42871-43975 GCF_001263595.1 Phalaenopsis equestris | reverse complement strand
CACAGACCAAACAGATGTCATATATTTCTTAGTTTATTTGATTGAGCCTCATCCTCAAGTCTTGTGTTTATCCTTCGGGATAGATACAGGGTTTGAGTTATAGTGCTCTTTCATTTAAACTATAAAAAAAATCGGGTCAGTTTGATTTTATATTTTTCTAATACTTATATATAATTTCATACTTCAACATCCTTCTGAAGCGGGAGACAGGATTTTGATTCCGGCGATCAACAAATTCTTATGGGCAACTCCCCACAAACCAACCCAAAATAGCGTCGACAGATATATATGCTAGTTTTGTTTAGTTTTATGTTCCTTGTATATAGATTCTTTGCACTAAGTTGGCAATAGTGATATATATAGAGTTTCCTTTCATCACATTCCATTGGTCGCTGATTGCTTTAAGAATTTCTCTTGTGATATCTATAGAGGTATAATGAAAGTATAGTTGTCATTAGGAGCTGTGTTCGGGACTTCTTTTATTGTCTTAGATTCAACCACATTCTTTGGGAGATCTTTTACAAAGATAAAGGAATGTAAGTATAATTTTGGTATACTTGTAATTATTTTTGGAGATCTTTTTGTGTTGAGTTGTACGCTTGGATGAGAATTCTTATGAGTAAGTTTGTATTTTTTGTGTTTTGGTAGCGGAATCCTCCAACCATACTATTTTTTACCTTTTTTCTTTGATGAAATGAAATTACCTTCAAATTACCTTCAGGTTTCATAAATATATATATATATATATATATATATATTTGTAGCGGCAAGTATGAAACTGTTGCCTCGTGGCCATTCGAGTGTTGGGACATAGACATAATAGGTCCGATAGACCCTCCATCCTCTAAAGGACACAGATTCATACTTGCCGCTGCAGATTACTTCTTCAAATGGGCAGAGGCAGTACCGTTACGTGAGGTTACGACACAACACGTCCTTCAATTTTTTAAGAGCCAAATCGTATACCATTTTGGAGTACCTCAAAGAATAATCTCTGACAATGGGACACCTTTCAGAAGTACGAAGATCAACAATTTTGTCAAAAGACATGGGATAGATTGGAGATACTCTACAATTTACTATCCCGGAGCAAATGGTCTGGCT
>NW_018226048.1:40980-42046 GCF_001263595.1 Phalaenopsis equestris | reverse complement strand
TTTTTCACCAAAACAAACTGAAATTTACTTTAATGAGTACCCTGTTTCGTTCTTGTTAATGCCAAACTTCAGCCCACTGACATTTCTTTCTGTCGTCTGCAAAAATATGTCAGGACAGAGGTTGATCTTTGCCTTCCAGGACGGCTGGAACCTTGCACTGAACGAAGAGATGGCGCCACAAGGAGGTGTCATAGATTTGGACATGGATTTCAACCAGATCGATATGGACTACAATGGTCCGCTAATGAGCATAGTCAACAATGAAGAAAAGAAGGGACTACGCTCACTGTTGAGGGTGACCACTCAAGATGACGCATCACGTAAGGGTAAAAACGTGATGACAGAACAAGATCCGATGGAGGGGCCCAGTCAACTGCCCTCCATGATAGCTACTCCAGCGAGGGGCTTAATAGCTGCCCACAGTGAACAACATACAAATACTCCACTCCAAAGGACACAATGCAGAAATGCGAGCCGGAAGAAACAGAGAGCCTTTCTGCGACAGGAGTGCAAGTGCCAAAGAAACGCAAGCGGTTTTCTTACCCCCATTCCTGAGGGACATATCTACGATCCAGAGCTGAGAGATACATCTGCCAGCTTGCATATTACAGACAAAGAATCAGGATTTCTGACAGGATCAGATGTACACCCGGTCCCAGATATCTTGTGCAGAGGTTGCCCAACATGCAACGTCGAGATACCTGCCAGGACATCAGTGACAGACGGATTTGTAGAATGTCCGAACTGTAATGTCCCCGGACTGCAACGTCCTACATTTACAGTGTTTCAGCACCTTAGAAAAATACACTGCAAGCACCAACGAGTCTCAGACTTCAGATTTTGTGGCAAATGAGCCATATGTCCCACTAGGGACGGATCAACGCGCACCGCGGAGCCTAGGATCATAAATCCCGCTTGAGGAAGAATCTCATATCCCGGATCGGCCAGCACCAATTTGGATTCCTACCGAGGCCCAGAGGAAGGAACGTCCTAGGCAGCTGCCAGCTGCTGGTATGGTGGAATATTACAAAATAAGCAAGGTAAACAAAAGAGAATTCGAATTCTA
>NW_018226048.1:39591-40499 GCF_001263595.1 Phalaenopsis equestris | reverse complement strand
AATCAGCCCTGGTGAATTCAGAGGAGCTGTGGAAATTCCTCTCCCAGTTGGTTCAGTACTTGTTCTCAAGGGCACCGGTCCAGGCGTGGCCAAACACTGCATACCAGGAGTACGACACCTTAGGGTGTCCGTGACCTTTCGCAGGATTGATGACAGTAAGATACCATATGGATTCCAGCAAGACCCGGAGTTGGAGGAACTGTTTCTTTACGAGCTATGAGAAGGTTGTACCTCTGAATACATGCAAAGGAAACTCTTATCCTGGAGCATGACTCACAAGGTCTGCTTGATCAAGAGCTCGATATACCAAGCGCAGAAGACTTACTTGCTTTTTTTAAGGTTGTACCTCTGAGTACATGCAAAGGGAATTCTTATCCTGGAGCATGACTCAGAAGGTCTGCTTGATCAAGAGCTCGGTATACCAAGCGCAGAAGATTAACTTGCTTTCTTTTAACAAGCATGAAATATATCTGATGTAATCAGTCTATGATGTACTCAAATCTTGAGAAGGCTCTCAATGCATTTCAGCATGTATTACATGATGTACTCTCTTGGAGGCTTTAGCCTATGTTTGATCTGTAGCATCCTTATTGAAGCAGATTAATGGAAATTTCTCTCAAGTTGTGCCTTTTTGTCAATTGCTTTTTTGTGCGATGGATGAAATCCGCGGAGTTCTAATGAACAATGAACGAAACGACAAATTTTCAACAATAAATAAAACACAACTAAAAGATAATTATACTAAATAAATAACAAAACAAATTTCTTTTGAAAACCAACCAATTGAAACTAAAACTTTAAAACATATTTTGAAAAAATCAAACGTAATAAAAACAACAACAAAATAAAACAAACTTTTTGAGTGGATACATCCGTTTTTGGAAATTCCTACCCCTTGGGCGCGCAGC
>NW_018226048.1:38166-39518 GCF_001263595.1 Phalaenopsis equestris | reverse complement strand
GCAGCACAACCATCGTTATCTACACTGACTCTCCACACATCCTAGCAGAATTTCACATTTTGCACAAAACTCCATGAAGCTCTACAAATCTTTTTCAAAATCAACATTTCCACATGACACACTACCGCAAATTCAACATCACAAGCTCTTTGTAAATTTCAAATCACATCTTCAAATCAGTACCTAAATCCTGATTATCTCATCTTTGAATTGATACTTAAATTTCAATTCTCATTTCTGAATCAGTCCTAAATTTTTGATTCTTTACATTTGAGGTCGGACCCAATATTCCGACACTTTCTTTTGAGAATTGACCTAAATTTCAGTTCTCATTTCTGAATCAGCCCTACATTTCTGATTCTTTACATTTGAGGTCGGACCTTATATTCCGACACCTTCTTTTGAGAATTGACCTAAATTTCAAATCTCAATTCTGAATCAGTCCTAAACTTCTGATTCATTGCATTTGAGGTTGGACCTTACATTCCGACACCTTCTTTTGAGAATTGACCTAAATTTTAATTCTCATTTCTGAATCAGTTATAAATTTCTGATTCTTTACATTTGAGCTCGGACCCTATATTCCGACACCTTCTTTTGAGAATTGACCTAAATTTCAATTCTCATTTCTGAATCAGCCCTAAATTTCTGATTCTTTACATTCGAGGTCGGACCTTATATTCCGACACTTTCTTTTGAGAATTGACCTAAATTTCAATTCTCATTTCTGAATCAGTCCTAAATTTTTGATTCTTTGCATTCGGGGTCGGACCTTATATTATGACACCTTCTTTTGAGAATTGACCTAAATTTCAATTCTCATTTCTGAATCAGTCCTAATTTTCTGATTATTTGCATTTGAGGTGGGACCTTACATTCTGACACCTTTTTCGAGAATTGACCTACATTTCAATTCTCATTTATGAATTTGTCCTACATTTCTGATTCATTACATTTGAGGTCGGTCCTTACACTCCAACTCTCTCTCCCTCTCTCTCTTTGAGTTGATATTTGAATTTCAATTCCCACCTCGGGGTCAACACTTACATTTTGACTCCCATCCTTTGGGAAATTCTTGAAATTTTGTTATTCGAAATTCACTCTCTGATCCCCAGTGAGAGTCCCTACTTCTCGGCTTGATTAAAAACACACCTGCTAATTCTTCAGCAGAAACAAATCACACACACAACTCTACACGTACTTCTGGGTCTGTTGACTTAGGAGTTTGTATTGGTTCTTGTTGATCTCGTTGGTCAACGCCAATATGCGCGGTGTGCTTGCCTAGCATACCACACCTATTGGGGGTCCATTTGTTGACCTCATTTTTGGTTGAGGTTTAGTTTGTCCTCTTT
>NW_018226048.1:35795-37474 GCF_001263595.1 Phalaenopsis equestris | reverse complement strand
AAAATGGGGTTTTCTTTGGTCCATGGCTTATTGGTGATGATTGGTACCTCAACTCTACCAAAATACCCATCATGGCCTTTTGCCCCTAAAACACCCCCAAATTACCAAAATACCCCTCCATAATCCAAAATCCCAAAAATTTCAAAAATTCCCAAAAAATCCAAATAAATCCCAAATATTCCCAATTTCATTTTTGTTATCTACCATATTAACCAAAATCCCCAAATTGCCCTTTAAAGACTCAAATTTTCCCAAATCCATCTCAAATGTCCATCAATTTGATCTCAATTGAGCCCAGTTCCCATCCTAAACTCAAATTAATTTTTTATATGACCAAACTAAACTAAATCTAAGCTCAATTGGTCCATGATTTGAGCCCAATTTTGAATTGGGCCAAAACCCCAATTTTGACCATATGATTTAATCTCACCAAATTGAACCCATAGCCTAGTCAATTGGCCCCAATTGATGTTGAAAATCTTAATAACATTCATTTACATCAAAATCAACCATCAATTGACATTGGTGAAGCCTCAACTTTTATTGATTTTTGCCTAAATCCAAAATTCCCAAATTTAGCCCAAATTGGCTAAGTCCCCAAATTTCACCCAATTGATTGTCTTAACCTCCAAATTGGCATCCAATTCATATTGGAAAATCTTCATGAGGTCCCTATTGACCATTTAAAACAATAAATTTGGAGTTAGCCCAAGTTTAACCCAAGCTAGACCCAAGCCTAGCCCTACATGAATAAATTGATTAAAGTTCAAAATTCCTTCAAATTGACCCCCCAATTGGACTCAAAACCACTTCCGTCCTTCACCAAAGTTGTTCCTTATGATCATCTACACCAAATGAAGCAATCAATTAGGCCAATTTACATGGGTAGCCTAACTCGAACCCAAGTTTTGGTCATTTTTTTCTTTTTTTTACTAACCACCTTAAAGCCACCAAATTAACTCCATCACAGTCATTAATTGGACTTAGTGACCAGTCCAAACACCATGAAACCACCTAAATCAAGCCATGGACTAAAGGTCCCCCAAATTAAGGGATCTTATTTCCAAAAATGCACATGCTTAAGATATGTTTGCCAAATCCAAGCACATTTGCATTAAATTGCTGTGATGGATTCCTCTGCCCCCCCTGGCGGCCCGGCCAGCCTAGTGGCCGGAAAAGCCCAAAATCAAGAGCCACCCCCATGGTACCTCCCCAAATCAAACCTAGAGGACAGCTGATCCAAATCAAACTATGGAGCTCCTCTTCCCTCCACCTAAGCACCACATTACACCTCCTAATTGGCCAAGACAGCAACCATAATCCCATTTTTATAAAAGGCCACCTCCATGGCCGTTGAACGAAGTGCTGAAATTTCCTTAGAGAGGTCTCTCCAAACTTCACAGAGAGCTTCCCTAAGATCCCCTCAGTGCATTCCAACAATTTTCCCTCACCCATTCCCATTGTTGGAGCCCAATTTTGAGCTTGAAACCCTGCCAAGAACCAGGAAAGAACCCAATACACCTCCACACTCCACCAAACTTTAATTCCTTGTGCCTACACCTTCACAAGAGTGCAAGAAGCTAAAGCCCCATCAAGTACCCCTTCTACAGAGACTCTACCACAGCCCTCAACCAACACCTGAAATCGAGCTTGGTCGAATTCACACCTAGACTTCACAC
>NW_018226048.1:34787-35335 GCF_001263595.1 Phalaenopsis equestris | reverse complement strand
GAGCTTATTTTTATTCTCCATTTACTTAAGCTTGATTTCATGGTACCTTAGCCTTATAGATGTGTTCGTCTCGCTTAGACGAGTCCATAAGATCAAACCAGAAGCAATTTGGTTGAGTCTAGGCCGAGATCTTAAGGTTTTAGTTTGGACGGGCAGGGGATCACTCTATCGGGGATGATGACGGGGAGCCGTTCAATCAAGCGTGTATCAAACGGATGAGGGAGATCGAGTCGGACGACGCTTTGAGACGTGAATAGCGGGTTGAGTCAGCAAGCTACGTGGATGGCGGCATCCAACCAGAGTGCGCCACGCATGCTTTCGAGTCGTCGTATGATGAGGTGGCACGTGGGGTATTTTCTTATTTATTTAATACCCTTAACTTCAAAAATACATAACTGTGTGTAGAAAAATTACAAAAATAAAATAAAAATACCCTCTTGCTCAGTGAACATAGGAGAATAATGTGGAATAATTTTCAAGCCCATTTGATGCATAAAATATTTTTTTAATTAATTAAATACTATTTGGAATCATTTGATTCTCCATGC
>NW_018226048.1:33351-33969 GCF_001263595.1 Phalaenopsis equestris | reverse complement strand
TGAATTTGAGAAATTATGAAGTGTTAGAGCCTTAGGGGAAAATGTGTAATTTTGGAAATTTTGCCTTAATTAACATTTAGGCTTAATTCAAGGAGGGAAAATGGGTAACCTCTAATATTATTCAATTTATTTGATGTTTGAAACACGAAGGGGTGAATTGGTAGAAACCAATTTCTCTTTCCTAATTAGGATTAATAAATTTCTAAATCATTAAAAATTTGGAAGTTTATCAAAATTAAATGATCCTGGACTTAGGGGTATGACTTTTGAAGTCAATAACTAATCAATTTAATACCCCTATTTTGATTTTCATAAAGAATCCAAATCATGAATCATGACCACTCAAAACTTAACCCTCTAATTAAGACACTCACCTAGGTCTTAAGGGCTTAGTGGTGACTTAGGCAATATCAAAATTGATTAAATGAGGATTAGAAAAATAAGCATAATTGTATCAAACATTCTTGAAACACCACTAAGCCCAATTAGGATTAAAATTTGGCTAAGTGTTCAAATTACACTAACTTGCCCCTTTAAGGGTCTTCACCTACATAATTTTCAAAATTAAATGATAAATGATAATTACCCTATTCTTAGGGATAATTGAGACATCAATGT
>NW_018226048.1:19409-31862 GCF_001263595.1 Phalaenopsis equestris | reverse complement strand
CTTGCCCTTATAGGAAGCATGTCCGAACCCAGCTTAATATAAACCCTATTTAATCCTTTATATTAAAAATGGGAACTTGTCGGCAAATACAAAGGTTTCGCATACCAAACGGATGTCATACTTTCCTTAGTTTATTTGATCGAGCCTCATCCTCAAGTCTTCTGTTTATCCTTCAAGATAGATACAAGATTTGAGGTACGGTGCTCTTTCATTTTAAACTATGAAAAATATGGGGTCAGTTTGATTTCATACCTCAACGTCCTTCCAAAGCGGGCGACGAGATGTCGATTCCGGTGACCTACAGCTTCTTACGGGCAACCCCATAACCAAAACCAACACCCGAAATAAAGCTGACAGCAGCATCATACTCAAACTTTTGCCTTGTTAAATCATCATTATGTGCATTTCTGGCCTCCATCTTTTCCATTCTGCTCTCCATCCTCAAGATATTTCCCTGTTGGATCATCATGTGCTCCATAAGTCCCTGGAGAGTAAGCGTACTAGAAGTAGAAGGAATATCCCTACTTCTACTTCCAGATCACCATCCAACATGAGATTCATAAGTCTTAATATTATCAGGACTAATAGTTTTTATATGCTCAATCCTCTCCTCATCCATTCTAAAATCAAATCCCGTCTGCTCACATATTGTGAAGATCTGGGTAAAGTGTGCTAATCCACCAGTAGTCTCACCCAAAGCAATTGAACAAGTGTTTCTATAAACAATAGAGCCTACATCTATCCTTCTCATCTGCTGGATACAGATGTTTAGCATGGCTCTATCCTTTGTAACCTTGCTATGATGATTTGTTGAATTCATTCTAGTAGATATAAAGTAGTGTCAGGACTTAGATACTACATTTAACATAGAAAGAGGGTAGTTTACCTTAACATTATTTTTACCTTCCAAGCTCTTCTTCCAGAAGTAAGAAAAGAAATAACTTCATCTAAGGCCTCATTTGTAGCAGAAAATGATTTGTACTGATAGTTATATACATCCTCTAACTGATAAAATTCATTAATTCTTCTTAGAATAAATTCCACCATTTTCCTACAAATAAAAACCTAGTCCTTAGAAGTTTCCTTAAAGTTGACAAATAACTCCATCACTATATCAATAATAGCCTCGGCAACAAAGTAATAAAAATTCTCCCACTACCGAGCATTGATTAATCTTTCAACTTCTCCACCAAGATTTTTAAATGCTCGATCCAGAATGACTTTTTTATGTTCAAGTAGACTATTAAAATAGATGTTACCCTTGTAGTTAGCAAATTTTTTTATCATCATAATCCACTTTTCTCTGTTCCTTGCTCATTCTCAATGTTATTGTAATCTAAGAAAAATTGATAAAAATCAAATAAATTCCTAAAATTCTGAAAATTGCAATGTGGAACATTCTAAACTTAAATCTACTAAGTAAGAGTTATTCACCAAAGAATTTTCTTGAAATCTTCCAATAAATTTCAAAATTTTGGAACTCAGTAATGTAAGAGTAATCCTTGGTGAAAATAAAAAAATTTTAGTTCAAAGTGTAGCTCTTTCCGAGAGAAGATGAAATTTGAACTTCTTAGGCCTTAAAATCACCTCAAATCCAAGCACTAGTAAGCCATAGGTGCATAAACCAGAGGTTGAAGGTAACTGAAGTGGTAAAAATAGTGTTTTTACTTTGCAAATCACAGAATTTTAAGGGGCCTGGATACTTTCAGTTTGAGGGAACTGTTGGCGCCCATGCTGGCGCCGTCGGCTCCAGAGCAAAAAAATTCAATTTTTCAATTTTCGTAATCTCCAACATTCTTTTAATTTAATCCAAAGTCTAATTAGTATTTTTAAACACAAATATTCATCCTAAAATAATTCACAAATAAGCATTTTCACAAACAACACCAATCTAACTTTTATATATGAAAATCCAAATCTTTGCAAATACACTTTTCCAATCACACTCTCACATGCGTAACGCAAACTAAGTTATTATTCAGTATCAGAGTCAAGTCACAACACAAGAATACTCACACAAAACTATACACACAATTAAAGTTATAAGAGTTCTAAAGTACAATAAATCCAACACATTCATATTAAGAACATAATTACTTTAAAATAGTAGAGAGTCCAACCTCTTCAATTATTCTGCTTCATCTTCAGTACTTTCTCCTCCTCTAATATCTCCACAAACTGGTAAATGACATATAAAATGTCGAAAGGTTGGTACGGGAATTGATCAGTAAAATTTTCATCGATTCATCCATTTTTCTTAAACATCTGCACCAAACCTGCTTCAATTGTTCCAGTATGATCAATGTTCTCCTTCATCCTCCAATCTAAGTGATAAGAAATGTAGTTAAAATTTTCTATTGAATTCATAATACTCTAAATTTATCTTTAAATTTTGTTCATTTTCTTCTCCAAAGTTATTGAACTTCCAACTGTTTGTGGAATTTATTGGTGTCGAAGCATTTGATGAATGATCCAAGATAATATATAATGCTTCGTTTCCATTCCCAATATAGTTTTCATCAAAAGGAATCATGAGGGTAATAATATTTTCTCCCAACTTTCATATGGCACTTCAGATTGACTACAAAGTAAGAAAATTGTAGAAGGATCCCCCCTAATGGCACTTCAGATTGACTACAAAGTAAGAAAATTGTAGAAGGATCCCCCCTAATGGCACTTCAGATTGACTACAAAGTAAGAAAATTGTAGAAGGATCCCCCATTCCATATATATGCATTGACTACAAAGTAAGAAAATTGTAGAAGGATCCCCCATTCCATATATATGCCCATTCATAATAATACCAATAATAGATTTGAAAATAATCACTTTTGTAACTCTACTAATCTTCATGGTAGGGAGTAATTTTGCAGAGATGAAGAAATGTCATTGTTTAGATATTGAATTAAGTAGTGAAGCAGAGAAACTAACGTATCCTTCTTCTTTGATTTCATAATTATTATTTTCATTTGTCAAAGATTGGTATACATCTTGCATCATATCTCTTGTTGGGATCAAATTTGTATAATGACTGATTGACATGTTTTCTATTACATACAAATCATTAATTCGAGGCGGAGTAAATTGTGCAGCCTTACCTTGAACGAAGATGACTACTTGTGTAATTCCATGTAAGTTAGCATAGAATTCTTTTACTACTGATACAACAACCGCAGCGGTAGTGTAGCATAAAGCTTCCCAACATCTTTGTATTATGATTTTTTTAATCTGTTAAATTGGATTACTCAATACATGATTGACAAAGCCTCTCTCCTTGAGAAGTCTCTTCTTCGTAATGACTTTCTCGTATAATCATGTGAGTTAAAATTAATAAACTTTGTTCTTTTCAAAACTCCATACCTTGAAGTTTTTATAGAATTGGAAGCCATCGATTTCAAAATTTGGAAGTTTCTGGTCGTCCAAGGCAGTTTTCAGGCCTTTAAAAACACATCTCGGTGGTTATTTTAGAATGCAATCCCGCCAAAGTTTGCCAAATTCATCCTGAACATACAAAATTACTCGAGATGCTGTTGGCGCTCCCAATGGTAGTATCGGTGCCATGGCTTGTGATGGCTTGTGTAGACGGCAGCTGACGGCGCCCATTCTAGCACCGTCAGCGCCAGAGGCCAATATTGCGTCGCTTCTTTTTTGGTTCAATTCAATTCCAAATTTTCATCCAATACCAATATTTATCTTAATTTATGATATTTAAAATTGTATAGAATTTAAAAAAATTATTATTTCCTAATATATAAAACACTTATTAAACAAAATGGTAGGATATATATATAAATAGATATATATGGGTTGCCTCCCACAAAGCGCTTGGTTTAATGTCGTCAACCCGACGTACCATCATTTAATTAGGATGACTCAACATAAAAATTTATTTAAATTATGGCATGTACCCTTCATATTAATGTTTCAATCGATGCCCATTAACTTTAAATATCTTTCCAATTTTAGGATCTTTAATAACAGCAGTTCCATAATGATAGACTTTAATCACCCTAAATGGTCCTAACGATCTAGATTTCAATTTTCCTGGAAATAATCTCAATCTTATATTATATAATAGAAATTCTTGTCCAAGTTCTAATTCTTTTTCTATAATCTTTTGATTATGCCATATTTTCATTTTCCCTTTATAGATTTTTGCATTATCATATGCTTCATTTCTAAACTACTCAAGTTCATTGAGTTGCAATAATATTTTCTCATCAGGATCTTTTAAATTTAAATTAAATTCATTAATAGCCCAAAATGCTTTATGCTCCAATTCCACTGATAAGTGGCATGTTTTCCCAAAAATAAGTCAATATGGGGACATTCCAATAGGAGTCTTATAAGCAATTTTGTATGCCCATAGTGCAGTATCTAATCTAGAAGACCAATCTAATTTATAGGGATTTACAGCTTTTTCTAAAATTCATTTTATTTCACAATTTGATATCTCTGCTAGACTGCTAGTTTGAGGATGATAAGAAGTACAGAATCTATGCATAATATCATATTTTTTAATCAATTTCTCAATTCTCTTATTCCTAAAATGGGATCCTCCATCCGTAATAATTACTCACAACATTCCATATCTTATAAAAATATATTTATTTAAAAATTTTGAAACACTCTAAACATCACATTTAGGTACATCAATAGTTTCAATCCATTTGGACATATAATTAACAACAAGTAATATATATAAATTTTCAAATGAAGGCGTAGATGGTCCCATAAAATCTAATGCCCACACATAAAAAATTTCAACTTCTAATGTGCAATTTAGAGTCATTTCATTTCTTTTAGAAATATTTCTTACTCTCTGACATCGATCACATGTTTTAATATATTCATTAACATCTCTAAAAAGAGTTTTCCAATATAATCCAGCTTTAAAAATTTTATGTGCAGTTCTATTTGTTCCAAAATATCCTCCAAATTTTGAATCATGATATCTTTCAATTATTTGTTGAGTTTCTTCATGAGGTACACATGTCCTAATAAATAGATCTTTACACTATTTATATAAATATGGGTCATCCTAAAAATAGAATTTTGAATCATAAATAAATTTCCTTAATTATTGATTCTTAACATCTGGTGGTACAATATCACTCACAAGATAATTTACTATATCGGCATACCATGGTATATTAATTACATCAATATTATTTAATTGTTCATCAGGGAAAGTTTCAAAAATTTCATTTGCAAAATTAGTAAACATTTCTTTTCTAGTATAGAAAAATGATCAGCTATTTGATTATCATTTCCATTCCTATCAACTACCGTAAAATTGAACTTATGTAATAAAAGTATCCATTCTAGTTAATCTTGGTTTAGCATCCTTCTTTTGCATCAAATATTTGATAGTAGAATGATCTGTATGCACTATACATTTGACACCAATTATGTAAGGTCTAAACTTCTCAAAGGTATAGACTATAGCTAATAACTCTCTTTCAATAGTAGTGTAATTAATTTGAGCATTATTTAGATTCTTACAAGTGTAATATATTACTTTAAGAACCTTTTTTGCCTTTGTCCTAAAATAGCTCCAATAGCATAATCATTAGAATCACATAGTAATTCAAATGGTTTCTCCCGGTCAGGTGGAACTGTTATAGGTGCAATGATTAATTTTTATTTTAATAGTTTAAATACTTGTATGCATTCCTCATTAAAATCAAATTTTGTATCTATTTCTAAAAGTTGGCATAATAGCTTAGTTATTTTTGAAAAAAAATTTATGTAACGCATGTAGAAAGTAGCATGTCCTAGAAAACTTCTTACCCTTCTAACCTTAGTAGGACTTGGTAAATTCTCAATAACTTGAATTTTTACAGGATCTACTTTCACGCCATTTTCAGATATTTTATGCCCAAGTACACTTCCTCCTCCAAACATAAATTGACATTTTTTTCAATTTAATACTAGGTTGATTTTTTCACATAATTCCAAGACTTTTTCTAAAATATTTAAACCTAATTCAAATGAAGTCTCGAATACAAAGAAATAATCCACAAATACTTCCATTCCATGTTCAATTAAATTACTAAAAATTGACATCATACATCGTTGAATTATCGCAGGTGCATTACATAGTCCAAAAGGCATTCTACGAAAAGCAAATGTTCCATAAGAGCTTGTAAATGTTGTTTTCTCTTGATCCTTAGGAGCAATAAGAATTCGATGATACCCAATATATCCATCTGGAAAGCAGTAATATTTGTTTCCAGCCAATCTATCCAACATTTGGTCTAGAAAGGGTAAAGGAAAGTGATCTTTCTTGGTGGTCATGTTTAATTTTCTAAAGTCTATACAAATTCGCCAACCAGTAACTTGTCTTATTGGAATTAATTAATTTTTCTCATTTACTTCAACTTTCACTCATCCGTTCTTTGGAACACAGTGAATAAGACTTACCCAAGCACTGTCTGAAATAGAATATGTAATTCCAGCATCTAACCTTTTTAAGATTTTTTTTAACAACTTCTTTCATTATTGGGTTTAATCCTCACTAAGGATTAACTTTAGGTTCATATTCTTTATCTAATAGAATTTTGTACATACAATTTGAAGGACTAATTCCCTTAATATATGCTAAAGTCCATCCAAAAGCCTTTTTATATCTTTTCAACATTTCTATTATTTTTTGTTCTTGAATTTCAGTTAAATCATAAGATACAATAATAGGAAATGTAGATGAATCTCGTAAAAAAACATAATTTAAATGGGGAGGTAATACTTTCAGTTCAAGTTCAGGTGGTTTAATACTTGAAGGAATAAGATTTTTTTATCATTTTCCAACAAATCCAAATTTTCAAATTATTCATGAACATAATCTAAATTCTCTTCTTTTATTTCATTTTTATTCTTATAATATTCTTCTTGCCTTAGTTTTTCTTCAAACACTTCCTTAAATAGCTCATTATTTAGATAATCAGTAAATTCCATCCTAAAACATTCATTATCTATTTCTATTGCAGGATATTTCATAGCTTTTGCAATATTAAATGCTACTCCTTGATCATTAACTCTCATTATTAATTCTCATTTTGAACATCTATCATAGCTCTCCCTATTGCAAAAAATGGCCTCCCCAAAATAATTCCTCCATATCTAATAATATAAGGTCTACAGAAAAAATAAATTTATCCACTTTTACTAATACATCTTCTTTAACTCATTTAGGATAAGTTATTAATCAATCAGCTAATTGAAGAGTTATAATAGTAGGGGAAATCTCTCCTAAATCTAAATATTTAAAAAGTGATAGTGGCATAAGATTAATACTCGCTCCTAAATCACATAAAGCTTTTCCAAAAAACTTTTCACCAATAGCACAAGGTATAGTAAAACTACCAGGATCTTTTAACAATTTAGGAAGCTTTTTCTGAATAATTGCGCTACACTCTTCATTGAGTGCAATGATCTCATGATCTGCAAACTTCATTTTCTTGTTTAGTATATCCTTAATAAATTTCACATAACTTGGCATTTGCTCCAAAGCCTCAATAAAAGGAATATTTATCGTTAACTTTTTAAGGATTTTCAAAAATTTTGTAAATTGTTTATATTTATTCTTCTTCTTCAATCATTGAGGAAACAGATGTAGTGCTTTTCTCTAAAGGAACTTGTATTGGTTCATTTTTATTGTGGTCGCTTTCAATCTCTTCCTTCTCCTCCTGAACTTCAGTTTCTCTTTGGATTCTTATTTCTACTTCTTTTCCACTTCTTAACTGAATAACTTTAATTTGCTCCTTAGTGTGATCTTTTGGATTTACTTTCACAGAAGTCAGAAGAATTCCTGAAGGTATGTTACTAAGTGCAGTAGCAATATGTCCTAATTAATTTTCAATATTTCTAATAGCAGCCCCTTGATTTTGTATTTGATTTCCCATGTTCAACATTACTTTTTCCATTGTCAACTTCTTTTCCTTAACTAGTGAGTTAGGGTTAGAGTTAATTCCAGGAGGATAATAAGGTCGATAGTTAGGATTTCCTTGGTTGTTTGAGTTTCCTGAGGGATTCACATTCCTGAAGGTTTCACCGAATTGTTATAATTATTCCAACTAAAATTAGGGTGTTTTTTCCATCCAAGTTTATAATAATTAGAATAAAGATTGTTATTTTGATTATTTATAACATCAAAGTTTCATAAGATGATTGAGTATCAATTATCTATCCTAGTTAATTTTCCTATGATACTGGTGGTATTTGAGAATAGTTCACTCCAATTTGATCAATTTTTTTGATATAGCGGCAATTTGAGATGCTAAAATATACATTGCATCAGAATCATGAATACTAGCTACTCTCTTACGATTTACCCATTCAGAGGGCCATTAAAATTTGTTAGTAGCCATTTCCTCTATTAAAGAGTATGCTTCATCAAAATGTTGACATTAGTGATCCACCTATAGCAGCATCTTTAATAGATCTAAGTGATCCTACTAATTCATTGTAAAAAGTTTGAATTTTTAACCAATCTGGTAAAGAATAGTGTGGACATTTCCTAAGGAGATTTTTAAATCTTTCGTGGGCTTCATATATTGATTCCCTTTCAAACTAACTAAAAGATGTAATATCATTTCTAAGCTTAGCTGTTTTCAATGGTGGAAAATATTTGGTCAAAAGATTTTGTGAGAATTCTCCCCATGTTCTAATAGATCCAGGTGCAAATGAATTTAACCAAGCTTTAGCTTTATCCCTTAATTAAAATGGAAAATGTCTAAGCCTAACAACATCATTAGACACTCCATCATATTTAAAAGTAGCACATATTTCAAGAAAACTAGCAAGATATAAGTTAGGATCTTCAGTAGGTGTTCCTCCAAACTGATTATTTTGTACAATCTGGATAATAGATGGTTTAAGCTCAAATGAATTAGCAGCAAGATCAAGATTTTGAATAGTCAAATGATGTTCATCTGCTGTATGATTAGCATAATATTTTAAAGGTCTTTGTCGATTTTCATTTATTTGATTATCAAAGTTATTTGCCATTTTGTTCAAAATTTTAAATTCTTTTTATTTTTTTTCATATTTTTCTAATAGTATATTGTAATTCTGAATCATAAGGTACTAAAACTTCAAATCCAATGTTTCACAGAAACAAATATAATAAGCAAAGAAAAATTTCTTAAAAATACTCTTAAGTATAAATCTATTATTATATTTTTTTGAATTTTTTATTTTATTATTATTTTATTATTTTTATTTTTATAGTTATCTCTAAATTTCCTAATTTACCAAATCTATTTAATTTACCGTTACCTTCCCTGACAACGACGCCAAAAACATGATCCCAATGATATAGTTGTGGAAAATATATAACCTTTACAACGGTGCCAAAAACTTGATGCATTTTTTTATGAATATGAAATTTAACCAATTTATGTAGGGATTCTATGCAAGTATACGTATCATTGTCAAGTAATATAAAACTTTCTGTTTAAGCCATAAATATTGATCCCACGAGGAAGGTTTAAATTTGAAATGATAAATTTACTAGGAAATTCACAACAATAAAATAATATTATTGTCACTAATTTTGAATGTTTTAGGCACTATCAAAACTAATTTATTAACTACAAGCAAAACTGAAATACAAAGTTTAAACATTAACTACCAAACTATGTTTATGTGATGAAGTTTTCTAATATGAAAAAGCATCTTTCCCACCAAAATGAGTTTTTGGTAAAATGAGATGAGATAAATAGTTTAAATATGTATTGTGCCAAATAGGAGCAATTTTAATTCTCTACCCTGATTCAGTGTTATAGAGAGCTAACCTCATGTTTAGTCCCTAAATTCGTGGTTAGGCTGGGAGCATACTGGCTCTCACTCTAGAGCTTCCACTTCCCTTCCGCTAAAGGCTAACACTCACTTTAGTTCTTAAACACTATGACCAAATTGGGGATTTTAGTCTATCACCCTAAAATCTCCAATTCTACAACCAAGAATGTATATTTCCTTATTCATTTCCACCTAATTCAATGAACAAAATACTCCTCCATAGAATTAAATGTGATCCTCACTCTTTTGTAGAACTCATACTCCATTTCCCGGATCATATGTTTCACAACATATTTTAACATTTCAGTTGGTCAGATCAAAAAGTAAATTAAGAACGGAGTTGAAAAAGCATCATAATTTATTTTATATTTTAAAAGTGGCACATCCAAATTATCTCTTCATTTCACCATGTCTCAGAGTAGGGAGAAAGAAAACGGAAACTACTCAGCCTTCATGAGAAAAATACAACAAAACACAAATTTCATATATAAAAGAAAGTTCATACAACAATAATAAATAAACAAAAATTATCTAAAACTGTTTCTCAAAGCAAATCCCTTGTAGCCTCTCTTGGACTCTTTCTATTTTTACAATACTCTTGATTCTCTCTTAGAAGATGTAAGGAAGAAGAAATCTCTCTCTTATCTCCCTTTCTAACAACTCTTAGAATAGAATTCACACTTACACTCATCAGAAAAACTCAAAACTCTAATGAAATAAATGACTAATTGACTCTAAGTGGCTAGGGGGAGTTGAAGAGTGGAAGAAGAGAATGGAAGGGGGGTTTTTCTGATCAATTTCCACTTTAAATAGAGCCTAATGTCAGTTTTCCAATAGGTTCATTCAAAAAATCTTCAAAATATATCCAAATTCATAAAATCTTCTAGAAATAGTCTTGCACTGACAGTGGCACCGTCAACGCCCATGCTGGCGTCGTCGACGCCAGTGGCCCGTGAATTAATTATGTGCTTTCTATCAAATGGGACCGTCAAAACTGCTTATGGTGCCATCAGTGCTGAATAATTTCTATCCACTATTCTATAGGTCTGCGCTATCAGCGTCCATCCTTGCGCCATCGGCGTTGAGTTCGTTTAGTTTTTCTTCAAAAATGTCCTTTTGAATCCAAAATCCATCATTTTTTCTTCCTTTTTGCTTCAAGTCCTAATAATAAAAAACCCTCAATAAAACATGAAAAATTCCTTCCTTTAAAGTGCAATGTCACAAAAAATGAGTATAAAACATAGGTCTAAAGATGTATGTATTTTTGGTGCATCAGATGTGTTTCCAAGTTAGTATTAATATATGAGGTGGTATTTAAATTAATATAGGTCTAAATTCCTAAAATATAGGTCTAAATATACATATATTTGCAATGGGAATAGTATCATCAAGGTTGTCATTAGGCAACAGATGTCCCTCATTAAGAGGAATAAGGGAAGGGTGTTTTTGAAAAACATCAATATGGAGCATAAGAGGAATTTGCTTATCAACCTCAACATTTTGAAGATCAACATTTGGAGGTGTGACTTGGTGTGTGGTAGGTTCATGAATTTCAGTGGGAGTGACCTTTTGGTTGGTTTATTGATGTAATGTATTTCCTTTGAGTTGGGAATTTAAATTAAAATATTATGCTGTGTGATGACCAACATAGAGCGATGCGTACAATAAAGGGAGTGACGTCAGATTTCAACCTGCTGTCAATAACCTCTATGTTGAGAGCCAATCTAGATTTCATTATATAAAAATTGTGTGATGTCCCTTTCAATGAGAACACGAGCTTCCGAGGGTCTTTTTCGGTGCTATTTCGGGTTGGTTTATGGGGTTGCCCGTAAGAAGCTGTCGGTCATCGGAATCAAAATCCCGTCGAATCTGTCGGTCATCGGAATCAAAATCCCGTCGCCCGCTTTGGAAGAACGTTGAAGATAAAATCAAACTGACCCCATATTTTTTATAGTTTAAAAATAAAAGAGCATTATACCTCAAATCTTATATCTATACCGAAGGATAAACACAAGACTGGAGGATGAGGCTCGATCAAATAAACTAAGGAAAGTATGACGTCCGTCTAGTTTGCGAAACCTTTATATTTGCCGACAAGTTCCCCTATTTAATATAAAGAATTAAATGGAGTTTATACTAAGCTGGGTTCGGACATGCTTCCTATAAGCGCAAGCCCCTATAGTTAATTACATCTTAAATGACCGAAGTCACCTAAGAAGACTTTGGATAAAATCAAGGAATATTATCTTCAAGGAATTTCAAAGGGTCGGGCTCTTTAATAAAATCGGACATACAGGTGTGAAAGGGGATTGGTTCAAATTTAGAATATTTCGTTGTGGAATCCAAAGGAAGAGGAACTAGAGGATGTCATGAATCCAGAGGAGAACCCCGGTGACTTCTCAAGCTATCCTAATGTTTGGTTTCAATTTCAGGAGAAATATTTAAGTGTTTCATCCTACCAATTTAATTACTTAGGGCTTACATTTGTGTGAAATGATCACACAAATAGCCTAGAAGATGTGAGGATTTAGGTCGTGACAAACGACAACCTCGGAATCCTAAGATGAGTTAGGGCTTATATTGTATAGCAGGGTCATGTAGAGGCCTAAAGATAAGGTGAGGATTTACGTTGCATAAGCAAGCAACCTCGAA
>NW_018226048.1:17811-18321 GCF_001263595.1 Phalaenopsis equestris | reverse complement strand
CTAATTGGGCTTAGTGGTGTTTCAAGGATGTTTGATATAATTATGTTTATTTCTCTAATCCTCATTTAGTTAATTTTGATTTAGACAAAGTCACCACTAAGCCCTTAAGATCTAGGTGAGTGTCTTAATTAGTTTTGAAAAAGGGTTAAACTTTAAGTGGTCATGATTCATGATTTGGATTTTATTTGAAAATCAAGATAGGCGTATTAAATTGATTAATTGTTGGCTTCGAAAGTCATACCCCTAAGTCCAGGATCATTTAATTTTAATAAACTTCCAAATTTTAATAATTTAGAAATTTATTAACTTATCTTTTTCATGAGGAAAATGAAATTGGTTTCTACCAAATAACCCCTTATATTTCAAACGTCAGATGAATTGATTAAGATTAGAGGTTACCCATTTTCCCTCCACGAATTAAGCCTGAATTTTAATTAAGGCAAAATTTCCAAAATTACACATTTGCCCCTAAGGCTCTAACACCTCATAATTTGTCAAATTCAATTCAAA
>NW_018226048.1:15877-16296 GCF_001263595.1 Phalaenopsis equestris | reverse complement strand
AAGCTTAAGTAAATGGGGAATCAAAATAAGCTCGGGAGGAGGAGGAGTTTTATACCTTTGCTCTGAGAAGGGAGGCTTCAATCAGAGGTGCTCGACACATTTGTTGGGGTCCAAGGAGGCTAGGGATTGAGTCCCTGGTCTTGGTGTAAGGCCTAGGTATGAATTCGACCAAGCTCGATTTCAGGTGTTGGTCTAGAGCTAGGGTGGAGGCTTTGTGGAAAGGGTATTTGATGGGGCTTTAGATTTTATTACTATTGTGAAGGTGGGGGTGGTGTTAATTTGTGTTTGATGGACTGTGGAGGTGTGTTGGGTTCTGTCCTGGTTTTTGGCAGGATTTCAAGCTCAAAATTGAGCTCCGGCAATGAGAATGGGAGAGGAAAAATGGTTGGAATGCACTGAGGGGATCTTAGGGAAGCTCT